>NC_057866.1:228397358-228604858 GCF_019393635.1 Dromiciops gliroides | reverse complement strand
ACTCCCACCTACTTCTTCTGCATCAGTTCTTCCTTTCCGAAATGCCTCGTTTGGGGCAGCTAGGTGGCGAAGTGGATAGAGCACCAGCCCCAAAGTCAGGAGTACCTGAGTTCAAATCCGGCCTCAGACACTTAACACTTATTAGCTGTGTGACCCTGGGCAAGTCACTTAACCCCAATTGCCTCACTAAAAAAAAAAGTTTTAAATAAAAAAAAAGAAATGCCTCGTTTGTATCATATAATTACTCCTTTTTTCTCTCTCCCTATGCAGTTTTATTTTTAGAATTACCCCATCATACACAGGTCAGTCCAAGCCACCTGAATAACAAGGTCAGTCATAAGAATACTGAGAACATTTTTACATGCAAGAAGTAAAGAGTCTCTTATAATTGGCCTTCAACATTTACCTTATATTTCTCCTGGATCTTATATATTGAATTTTCCATTAAGTTCTACTCTTTTTGTCACAAATACCTGAAAGTCTTTCAATTCATTAAATTACCTTTTTTTCCATTCAGGGTAATACTTAGCTTTTCTGGGTAAATTTACCTTGGTTGTAACCCAGCTCTTTTGCTCTAGGTCTTGTGTAATCCTCATTGTAGTTCTGCGATATTTAAATTTTTTTTCTTGCTGCATACAATATTTTCTCTTTAACCTGGGAGCTTTGAAACTTGGCTATTCTTCTAAGTTTTCCTCCTGGGATCTCTTTTAGGTGGTGATCAATGGATTTTTTTTCTATTTCTGCTTTACCTTCTTATTCTAGAATTTCAGGGCAGTTTTCCTTAATAATTTCTTGTAATATTGTATCAAAATTCTTGTTTTGATGGTAACTTTCAGGTAGTCCAACTATTCTTATGTTATCTCTTCTCAATTTGTTTTCCAGTTTTGTTTTGTTTTTTCTGTTTTTACTTCTTTAATCATAAAACATGTATAGGCAAATTAACTGGTATTACCATCATGTTTTATAGCTCTGAAGTCTTCTCTCTTTGGTGCCTTTGAAGCTGGATTTCTCTACACTTACATTTTTTCTAGTTTTTAATAAATGAAAGATTTATATATGTCTCTTTATAATGCTAAGCTGTTCCCACACAAGCAAGGCATTGCTCCAAATGTGTTCATTAAGGAGATCCAAGTCTTCACAATTACACCACAGATTATTTTCTCTCCAAAGCTTTTCAAATCCTGTTGAAAACAGTGTTTCTTTGTACACATAAACAGGCTATTTTTTAGTTCACAGTTTTAGGGCAGTCTGGTATAGTCAGTTAGTTTTACAATCAGGAAACTTGGGTTCATGTCTCAACTCTTCCTACTGAAGTTTACTGTGCAACCCAATGAAAGTTCACTTAACCTCTCTCATTCTGTTTCCTTTATCTATAAAATGGGATTAATAATATTTATACAGTCTACTTTACAGGGCTATTGTAAGAAGATGACTTTATATACTGTATTATATTTACCTGCTTTAGAGGTTACTGTGGCAACCTAAATTCCTTGCTGGTTTTCAAAGCTCTTTGTAATCTGAGATCATCCTTTCTAACCAATTTTATTTCTTATTATTCTCCACTTCTAATCCTTTATCTCCATCTCCAGGGGGTTCGCCACTGTACCTTATAAATGCTAACTAACTTCATTCCTCCCTATTTCCCTTTTTAGTAAGATGTTTCTCCCCTGTTTGGAATGCCCTGCCTTCATCTCTGTTTGAATAAATCTGATGGTCTAGTTCAAGTTCCATTTTCTCCTTAAAGCCTTTATTGTTGCAGCCACATTGCTATTAAAGCTTCCCCTGTACCTTTTCAGCATTCAGATAGCAGAATCTTCATTTCATTCAACTAGTATTTTTTTTTTGCAGGGAAATGGGGGTTAAGTAACTTGCCCAGGGTCACATAGCTAGTTAAGTGTCAAGTGTTTGAGGTCAGATTTGAACTCAGGTCCTCCTGAATCCAAGGCCAGTACTTTATCCACTGCACCACCTAGCTGCCCCCACATTCAACTAGTATTTAATTATTTTTAGTCACATTTTGGAAGCAGGGAGGGAGAGGGTTGACACTGAATTATTAAACCAAGTCAATCAAATATGTGAATGCCAACTATGTTAGTTGACAGGCAGTTGTGGTATAGTGGATAGAGGGCTAAACATGGAGTCCAAAAGACCTGGGGTCAATTACTGCTTAAGATACTTGAAAGGAGGAGGAGGAGAAATACAAAATCAAACTAAAATGTCATGGCACAGAATATAAGACAAAGGAATGTGGGGTGTGGAGGAGGAAGACAAGGGTAACCCAAATATTGGGGAAAGCTTCCATGGAGCTGACTTTGAAGAACCAATATTTGAATACATAAAGGGAAGGAGGCAGGGATATTTCAGATAGGAGAAACTAAACAGCCAACAAGCATTTAATAATGATGATAATAGTTAGCATTTATGTCATGCTTTAGGGTTTGCAAATATTCAGTCCTCACAAAAACCCTGTGAGGTAGCCACTATTATCATTCTCATGTAAAGGTGGGGAAACTATGTGTCAGGAACTGTTCTAGGTGCTGGAATTACAGAATGAAAATGAAACTTATTACCCTCAAGGAGTTTATATTCTGTGGGGAAAGACACATATACACATATAAATGTGTGCTTATATAATATGTATATAATGATATATAATATAAATTATAATGTATAATATTAATATATTATAAACAGTTTATGACAATATAATATAAAATGAGTATATATGTATATGTATATGTACATGCAATAAAAGGTAGGGAAGTACTAGCAGCTAAGGACAACTAGGTGGCTAAGAATGTCAGGCCTGGAGTCAGGAAGACTCATCATGAGTTCAAATGTGGTCTCAGACACTTACTGGCTGTGTGATCCTGGACAAGTCACTTTACCCTGTTTGCCAGGTGAGGAGACTGTCCTCACCTGTAAAACGAGCCAAGAAGGAAACAAAAAACCACTCCACTATTTTTGCCAAAAAAAAAAACCACACCCTAAATGTGATAATGAAGAGTTGTACGTGACTGAATAACAGCACTGGCAGCTGGTTTGGAAGGGCCCCTTGTAGGAAGTGGTGTTTGAGCAGAGCTATGAAAGACATTGGGGAGTCTAAGAGGCATAATAAGGAGGAGGTACAGTCTAGAAATGGAGAACATTCCCCCTCATCAAAAGCAGAGATGAGAGATGCCATGTGTGAGGAACAGCAAGAAGTCCAGTTTGCCTGAGCCATAAAGTGCTAAAGCTGAAAAAGGAGATTGGAGCCAGGTTGCCAAGGACTATAAATACCAAAGGAAATTGTATTTTATCCTAGAGGTAGTAGAATATCTCTGGGTGTTACTGAGCAGGGGAAGTGAGTGACATGGCCAAGGCTTGGGCTTTAAGAATACTGCTAAGGCAGTGGGGTAGAGGTTGGATTGGAGGGGGCAGAGTTGAGGTAAGGAAGCTATTGTAGAAATCTAGATGAGAATAGTTGTTTGTCCTTAGTTCTAGAAGAGGATCAATAATGTCATGAGGTGATGTCTTGACTTGTGCATGAATTGGATTAAGTGAGAACAGGGCTGCCCAAAGTCATCACCCTCAATCTCTCCTCCACAGTCATCCACCTGCAATTGCAAGACAAAAGTCAAGATGACTAGAGATAGCCCAGGATGTAATGGGTAACCTTAGCCTCTCTAAATTAGGTGAGAACTGATGAGATCCTGAAGCAGGGAGGTGACTGTGTAAGTGGAGAGTTAGGGACAGACGTGAGAGACATTGTGGCCATAGCATCAACCAGCCTTGTGTAAGAATCAATTGAGATTTGGGACCCCTTCTTTGGTTAAAATTAGAAAGGCTCAGGCGTTCCCGCAGGGCTCCCTCCACCCAGTTGGGGTATGCACGGAAAACCCGAGCCCCAGCTGGCTTTGGGCACTACCCCTAGGGGTACCAATGAATTAGCTTGGGGTATGCGGGTGGTCGGCCTGAGTTTCCTGAGAGAGAAGGGTTTTTTTTATTTTGGAGTGGGAGTAGAGTAGAGGAGAAGACGAGGAGGAGAGGAGAAGAGGGAGAGAGAATGAAGAGTTTACGGTGGCAGGCGAGAGAGTTAAACATGGATGCGCAGGGGCATAGAGAGTCCAGTGGGCGAGTTTACAGGTCATATTTCCTGCTTTTCTTTGTCCTTATCTCTAAATTTGTTCCACATCAATAAACCCTGTTTTTTTGCTTTTATTGAAAGGAGGCTTTTTAATCTTGTTTCTCATCAGTCTGGGAGGAATAGTTGGGGGAGGGGGCAGCTCTTCCCATATTAAATTTGGCCCTTACAGATTGGTGGCCCATATAGGGCTTAATGAACCTAGGGGATCTTTTAAAACCCCCCTTACACTTGGCAACTGATTGAACGTGTGGAGAATCATGGATGACTCTGAGGTGGTGACTGGAAAATTTGGAAACATTGGTGTTGCCTTTGACAAAAATAAAGCATTTCTAGTGAAGGATGAGATGTTTGAGATGCTTACAGGATATCCATTTCAAAGTGTCCCATAGAATGATGGAGCACACAGAGAAGAGAGTGAGTTCATGGGATAATGGATGAGGTTAGTAAAAAGGCTTTTGTTGTGATCACTGGCATAGGAAACAAGGTTGAATAGTAGAGGACGTGGCTACATAATGGAGTACTTGAAAGCCAGACAAAGCAAGTTCATTTGATGCAGGTGGCTGTAGGTCATAGCAGGCTTTTGAGATGGGGAGAAATATGGTGACAGTAGCATTTAATGAAGATTATTTTGGCATCATGTCTAGAAGACAAAGTGACAAAAGTTGTGGAGGTTAATTTCCAGGAAGGGGGCTACTATAATCTAGGCATGAGGTGACAAGGGCCTAGATTTATGGAGAAGGAAGGATAGAGATGAAAAAAAAGAATCAATGAGATTGAATGAGAAATTGAATATAGGCAGTGAAGAAAAGGTCTGAATCAAAGAAAATCAATTAAAACAATTAATAAAAGGAGATAATAATCCATTAGAATATATGCTTGTTGAGGGCAAGGACTAGGGTTTTTTTTGCCTCTACTTTTAACTCCAGCCCTTAGCACAGTGTCTGGCACATAGTATTAAGCATTCTTCTTTTTTTTTTCTTTTTTAGTGAGGCAATTGGGGTTAAGTGTCTTGCCCAGGGTCACACAGCTAGTAAGTGTCAAGTGTCTGAGGCCAGATTTGAACTCAGGTCCTCCTGAATCCAGGACTGGTGCTCTATCCACTGTGCCACCTAGCTGCCCCCAGTCATATCTTTAGAGGACATCGAATGAAATGTTAGCCATTTCTGGATAGAGAGGGGATCAACTCAAAATGCAAAAAGAGACATGCATTTTTGGACATGGCCACCATGTAGATTCATTTTGCCTAAATAGGCTTAGGAGTGGGGAATTGACAAAAGTGATGTCCAAAAATGGAGGGCCATTGAAACGTTGTCCAAAATGCACAAAAGAGAACAATATGCAATATAGTATATATACTTAAACCTTCCTCCCCAAAAAGAACATTTATAGATATGTAGATATATGTGTATTTGTGTAATACATATACATAATATAGAGGAGAGGGACAGTAGTTAAGAATGAAAATAAAATTTTAAAAATGAATGGCAAAGGGGCAGCTAGGTGGCGCAGTGGATAAAGCACCGGCCCTGGAGTCAGGAGTACCTGAGTTCAAATCTGGCCTCAGACACTTAACACTTACTATCTGTGTGACCCTGGGCAAGTCACTTAACCCCAATTGCCTCACCAAAAAAAAAAAAAAAAAGAATGGCAAAACAGAAACTAAAAGCAACTCTTACAGATCAAAGATTGTGAGGGCAAGCACATTTCTTTTTTGAAAAAATGAGATGGCCTAAGGGAAGCTGGGTACAGGAGAACAAGAATCAGCAGTTCTATCTCAAGACAAGCCAACAAGCATGTAAGTGCTTACTGTGTGTGAGGCACTTTGCTAAGTACTGGGAATGTCAATAATAGCGGAACAAGTACAGCATTCTGTCTGCCTGCTACTTAAGTGGCCTCAGCTCAAATTCACACTGACAGGAGGGGCTACTTATTCTTTCTGCAACAGCACCCTCAGTATCTTGATAACATCTCACCTTATCCAGGCTTCTGCTCTTCTGCTCTCTCCTCCATGAGATGTCTTTCACACACAGTCTCTGCCTATTCACTTACTAGCCCAGGGCACACTGGGATTTTTGCCCTGATCAGAAGACACCTACCTCTAACATCAACTCCAATTCCTTGGCAACCCCCAGGGGTGCTGGAAGTATATTTTATATATACTCACAGATGTTGATGTCTCTTCCCATCCCTGCTCCCCAATAGAATGATAATTCCTTGTGGGCAGGAACTATTTCAATCTTGGCATGTTCTTAGTTTCTATCATAGTAGGTGCTTAACCTACTATGCTCGCTTGCTTAAATGTGGTGAAGTAGGTAGTGAGTAAATTATCTTCATTTTACATAGGCAGGGCCTGAACCACAGAGAAGTTAAGAGTTGTGTGGTGAGGGGAGGAAACAGGAATCTGGCCAATGCCTTATGACCCTGGGTCTATTTCTCCTTCCATTACAATACACTATTTCAGGAAGAGATACACACAGAGGGTGAGGAGTCAATAAGGCATAAATGAAGAACTGCCTGGTTCTAACGATCCTAAACAATTCCGATTATGATGAAAAATGTTATCTACCTCCAGAGAAAGAAATGATGGAGTCTGAATATAAACCAGTTCATACTTTTTTTAAACTTTATTTTTCTTGGGGCTTTTTTTGTCTGTGTTTTCTTTTACATGATTAATATGGGAATATATTTTGTATGACTGCATATGTTTAACCTATATAAAATTGCTTGCCTTCTCAATGAGGGAGGAGGAGAGGGAAGGAGTTTGGGACTCAAAATTTTTTTTAAATGTTAAAAATTGGTTTTACATGTAATTGGAAAATTGTTGTGGGTTTTTTAAAAGAATTGCCTGGCTTAATTGTTCTCAGTGGCTCAAAGTGGAATACGTAGGATCAGATTTCAAGAAAAAACAAGAAACAGGACTCTTGGAGGAAGAGAAGGTGTTAATTTTTTAAAATGACCAATGGTCAATGTACACAGAAACAGTATAAATATCATTTAAGTTCCTTTTAAACCAATATTTTAAAGTTTCTCCCAACTGTAAGAACTCTGTTCATGTTCACTGACTTTGGATGGGCATGGTGTTCAGTGTTTACCTCCTGGGGATTTAAGAATCAGCTGGATAATTATAGTTTTCCAAATGCAAGGAATTGGATACTACTCCTGCTAACATAATAGGCACTTAGACATTCTAGAGCTACAGTTTCAACCCTTTTTGGCTAATAGCCATGCCTAGCATTTTGGTTGGAAAGTTAGTTTTAAAATACCTTTCTGGCTTCAATGAAAAAGAAAAAAAATGCTAGTACTTCTTTGCTGAAATTCAGAGCATTAAATGTTTTACATTTGATTAGTATTGGTATCAGACTATCATTTCATGATTTATTTATTTCATACAATTCAATTAAATAAACATTAGCCATGACATCATAAATCACAGTATCATACATTAGAGTTTGAAGGGTATTTAGAGGTTGGCAGGCCCAACTCCTTCCTTTTACAGATGAGAAATTTGAGTCTGAGAGAGTTTAATTGACTTGCCCAGGACCACACAGGAGAGTGTCTTAAGGCAGGATTTCAATTCAAGTTGTCTTGATTCCAGTCCTGTGCTTTATCCACCGAGCCACCTCACCAGCCTTTGAAGCTTCAAAAGTGGACACTACATAGGAGTTTCTAGACTACTGGAGGGAGGAAAACAACATATATACAAATAACTGGGATATAAGAAAGGGTATGATAAATGCAAAAGAGGAATCTAGATCATGTGAAATTTGAGGAGAGGACTTCAACCCAGTGTTTGAAAGGGATACTAAGAAAGTTTCATGGAGAAGTCACCAAGGAAGAAAAGGAACTTTCTTCAGAGACAAGAACCTCTTTGTGTGTGTGTGTGTGTGTGTGTGTGTGTGTGTGTGTGTGTGTGTGTATAGGTGAGGGGGAGGAGGAATGAGAGGAGGACTGTTCGAGGAAAGATATACGGAAAGAAAATAGGATGGGAACAAGATGGAAAATACTCCAGTTTGCATCAGCAATTATTATATACAATGGAGATAAATTAGAGGCCTTCCCAATAAGATCAGGGGTGAAACAGGGATGTCCATTATCACCCCTATTATTTAATATTGTACTAGAAATGTTAGCTTTAGCAATCAGAGAAGAGAAAAGAATTAAAGGAATTAGAATAGGCAAGGAGGAAACAAAACTATCACTCTTTGCAGATGATATGATGGTATACTTAAAGAATCCTAGAGAATCAACTCAAAAATTACTTGAAACAATTAACAACTTTAGCAAAGTAGCAGGATATAAAATAAATCCTCATAAATCATCAGCATTTCTACACATGACCAACAAATTCCAGCAGCAAGAGATAGAAAGAGAAATTCCATTTAAAGTAACGGTAGGTAATATAAAATACTTGGGAGTCTACTTGCCAAGACAAACCCAGGAACTCTATGAACACAACTACCAAACACTCTTCACACAAATCAAATCAGATCTAAATAATTGGAAAGATATCAATTGCTCATGGATAGGCAGAGCTAATATAGTAAAAATGACAATACTACCTAAATTAATTTATTTATTCAGTGCCATACCACTCAGACTACCTAAAAATTATTTTATAGAGCTAGAAAAAATGATAACAAAATTCATCTGGAAAAACAAAAAATCAAGAATATCCAGGGAAATAATGAAAAAAAATTCACAGGAAGGTGGGTTAGCGGTACCAAACCTGGAGCTTTACTATAAAGCGGCAGTCATCAAAACTATCTGGTACTGGCTAAGAAATAGAGTGGAGGATCAATGGAATAGGCTAGGCACAGGAAATGCAGTAGTAAATGACACTAGTAATGTAGTGTTTGATAAACCCAAAGACTCCAGCTTCTGGGATAGGAACTCAGTATTTGACAAAAACTGCTGGGAAAACTGGAAGATGGTATGGCAGAAATTAGGCATAGACCAACATCTTACACCTTATACTAAAATAAGGTCAAAATGGATACATGATTTAGACATAAGAGGTGATACCACAGGTAAATTAGGAGAGAAAGGAATAGTCTACCTATCAGATCTTTGGAAAGGAAAACAGTTTATGACCAAACAAGAGATAGAGAATATTATAAAATGCAAAATGGATAATTTTGATTACATTAAATTGAGAAATTTTTGTACAAACAGAAGCAATGCATCCAAGGGAGGCAGAAAGCTGGGAAACAATTTTTATGGCCAGTACTTCTGATAAAGGCCTCATTTCTAAAATATATAGGGAACTAAATCAAATTCATAAGAATCCAAGTCATTCCCCAATTGAGAAATGGTCAAAGGATATGAACAGGCAGTTTTCTGATGGAGAAACCAAAGCTATCTATTCCCATATGAAAAAATGCTCTAAATCTCTAATGATTAGAGAGATGCAAATTAAAACAACTCTGAGTACCACCTGACACCTATCAGATTGGCTAAAATGACAAAAAAGGAAAATAATAAATGTTGGAGAAGCTGTGGGAAAATTGGAACACTAATGCATTGTTGGTGGAGCTGTGAACTGATCCAACCATTCTGGAGAGCAATTTGGAATTATGCCCAAAGGGCAATAAAGCTGTCCATACCCTTTGACCCAGCAATACCACTTTTGGGTCTTTTTCCCAAAGAAATCATGGAAAGGGGAAAGGGACCCACATGTACAAAAATATTTATAGCTGCTCTTTATGTGGTGGCAAGGAATTGGAAGTTATGGGGATGCCCATCAATTGGAGAATGGCTGGACAAGTTGTGGTATATGAATACAATGGAATACTATTGTGCTGTAAGAAATGATGAGCAGGAGGAGTTCAGAGAAAGCTGGAGGTTCTTTTGTGGGCTGATGATGAGTGAGATGAGCAGAACCAGAAGAACATTGTACACAGTATCATCAACATTGAGTGTTGACCTACTGTGATGGACTATATTCTTCTCACCAATGCAATGGTACAGAAGAGTTCCAGGGAACTCATGATAGAAAAAGATCTCCAAATCCAGGAAAAAAAAAGAACTGCAGAGTATAGATGCTGAATGAACCATATTATTTCTTTTGTTTTTGGTGCTGTTGTTTTTCTATTTTGAGGTTTTTCGTCATTGCTCTGATTTTTCTCTTATAACATGACTAATGCAGAAATACATTTAATGTTATTATGTGTATATGTATATGTATGTATGTGTGTATGTGTGTATATATATATGTATATATATGTGTGTATATATGTGTGTGTGTGTATATATATATATATATATATATATATATATATATATATATAAAACCTATATCAGATTACCTGCTGTCTAGGGGAGGGGGGAGGGAGGGGAGGGAGGGGAGGGAGAAAAATCTGAAATTGGAAAGCTTGTATAAACAAAAGTTGAGAACTATCTTTACATGTAATGGGAAAAAAAAGAAAATACTTTATTAATTAAAAAAAAAGAAAATACTCCTGTTTGGCTGGAATCCAGGGCATGTGAAGGGAAGGACTGTGAAATTAGGCTGAGAAGACAGGTTGGAGCTAGTTTGTGAAAGGTCTAGAATGCCAGTCTTATGAGTTTATACTTCCCCTTGTAGGCAATGTAAAACTAATGAAGATTTTGAATAAAGATGAAAGTAATAAATCAGAGTCATATGTTAGAAGAATTACTCCAGTAGTGGTGTATCACTTGAAGAAGCAGATAACCCAATTATAGGCCATTATAATAATCCAGAAGTAGGTACTGAACTAAAATTTCTTCTTTAACATCCTTTAAAAAAAAAAAATCTTGAGTTCTAAATTTTCACCCTCTCCCTTCCACCTCCCTCACACACATTGAGAAGTTAATGAATAAGAGATCAATTGTATATGTGAAATCATGCAAAACATTTCCATATTATCCATGTTGTTTAAAAAAGAAAGTGAAAAAAGATGCTTCAGTCAGCACTGAGATCATCAATTCTCCCTGGAAGTAGGTCATATTCTTCATCATAGGTCCTTTGGTATTGGGCCATTGTATTGGTCAGAGTAGCTAACTGATAAATAGAAGCATGCACAAAATATTTTACATATATATATACATACATGTATATTATATACACATATGTGATATGACACACAGAGACCTATTTGTGTCTAATGGATACAACTTTGGAAGGGTGGGGTGAGGATGGAGGAAAGAAAAGAAATTTACACCATAATTTTGTTGTATATTTGAAAGGAATGGCAAGTTGTACATATTAGAGTTGCAGTTTCATGTACAATCATCTTTTTATTGTGCCATTATAGAAACAATGATTTTATTCTATAAATTAAAAATAAAATTTTAAAAAGGAGAGCAAAAACAGGAAGGAGGGGAAAAAAGAGGAAGTAAACTGGGGTTACAAGAGGAGGCGTTTAATGTGGATACAGGAAAGCTTTTGGCTGCTTAGCTACCAGCAGAGGGAAAAGAAAGGATTAAATGACCTATACCCAGTAGGAAGATTCTGAGGAGAAAAGGAGATAGTCTTAGAAAGGCCTAGCTAGATCCATGTGTCCATTTGAGCAGACGGACTTGATGTGGGAAAAGTGTAAAGTTAATCCAAGGATGACTTGGAGTCTTTCTCCTCTTTCATAAATTCTTTAGGTGTTGAGATGTCTGGGATTGGGAAGCTGGATTTTTATATTGTTTCTAGCTCTTTATCTTCAATTGAAACACCTATATTTTATAACCTTGAAACATCCTTGGTTTCATATTGATCTTGTCATGACATCTCTTATATTCTTTTTGTTAAAGTAATTGAAGAATGTAATTTGAATTCCTTTCCAAATTTGATAACTTTAAATATATAATTTAGTTTTACCATGGAGTTAACTTCTATGGATCTGATTGTTATTAAATTGCATATTTAAGGTTCCAGGTTCCATAGTGGTTTCCTCATCTAGAATATTGTGCCCACTTCTTTCTGCCACAGTTCAAGACCTGAGTATTTAACAAACTACTGTGTGTCTGGAGAATGACAAGGATGATGAGATGACTGGAGACAGAAAGCTGCTGTGGTCTCTCCCCTTACACTTCTGTACTTAAACATTCAGGATGTGATGTAGAATATCAGTGACATGATGAAAGCAAGAATGACTGGTGCAGACATGGTGGTTCACCCAAGAATTGTACAGTTGTGCTGTGATGTCAAGACCAGAGACTCAGTTTCCTAAGAATGCTAATTTCTTTGATGGAGAAGATGAGTCAAAATGATCAGGGAAGTGGCAGCCTAAACACTAATTGAAATCTTAGACTTCATTAAGAGACGTGAAACTTCTAGGACTAAGGAGGTGATGCTGCCCTGCTCAGACCCCATCTAGAGCATCATGTTCTGTTCTGGGTGCCAGAGTTTACAAAGAACACTGATAAATGAAAGAGTATTTGAAGGAAGGCAACCAGGTTGGTCAAAGGCCTCCAGGCAATACATGAGGATCAGTTGAAGAGAGGACTCAGAAACGGTGTGATAATAGTTCTTGGATATTTGAAAGGTTGTCATGTGGAAGATGGATTGGATGGATGTTCTATTTATTCCCGAAGAGCAGAACCTAGAAGCATTGGGGTGGCAGTTGCAGATGCAAATTCAGGCTTGGGTTAGGAAAAGCTTCCTGACATTTGGAGCTGTCCAAAAGTAGGGCAGTTAGGTGGCAAAGGGCTTAGAAAGAGGCCTCAGACACTTACTAGCTATGTGACTTGGGCAAGTCACTTAGCCCTGTTTGCCTCAGTTTCCTCATCTGTAAAATGAGATGGAGAAGGAATGGCAAAACCACTCCAATATCTTTGCCAAAAAAAACAAAAACAACAACAAAACCTAAATGGGGTCATGGAGAGTTGAACACAACTAAAATAACTCAATGATGAACAAAAGTGGGATGACTTGCCTTGGGAGGTAGTGGGTTCCCTCTCACTGGTGGCCAATTGTTGAGTCAGATGTATTGGGGAGTCTTTGTTAGGCTTGGGTTGGACCAGATCAGCACTCAAATGAGTGGCTATGCCACTAAAGGACTGGTTGCACTAACTGAAGATATTTACTGGAGAAGATAAGATAAGGTGGTGGAGGAGGGGGATGGAGGGGTGGGGAATGGGGCAATCCATTTTAATTGTTTTAAAGTATTTGAAGGGGGAAGCTAGGTGGCACCGGGGATAGAGCACCTGCCCTGGAGTCAGGAGAACCTGAGTTCAAATCCAGCAGCAGACATTTGATATTTACTAGCTCTGTGATCCTGAAAAGGTCACTTAAGCCCGATTTCCTCACAAAAATAAAATATTTGAAGACCACATGGTGGAAGACAGATTAGGTCCAGGCTCTGCTTGTCTCAAGAGAGCACAACTATCAACAATGAATGGTGGGAAATTGCAAAAAAAGTAAATTTTCGTTTGATGCAAGAAACTGTCCATGGATGGAATGTACTGCCTCAGGAGGTGGTAAGCTCCCTTTCACTGGAAGTCTCCAAAGGAGAATGTCCTATTGGGACATTCCTAGAAGATGAGTTCACGTTGTGTGCTGGTTGTCCAATTCATCCTCCGAGGTCTCTTCCAATTTTGTGGTCTCCCAATATGTCAACCCATCCCCCACACCTCACCTTGGTAACTTTTCCTCCAGCAAATCGAACTTATGCGGTAGAGCGGTTTGAATTCGGGGCCCGTGGGCTAGAATCCTACCAGCGCTGTCACCTACTACATGTATGAGGAGGGCAGCCTGGTGTACAGGACTTGGAGACAGAAAACCCTTGATTCAATCGGATTTCAATCACTGTGAATCTGGGCAGAGGGGAGTGGAAGAGATGATCACTAAGATCAATCCTCTTCCCCAAGTACTTTTATTTTGATCTCCTAGCCAGATGGAAAGGCCCACCGGCATAGCTAGCAGACGAGCTCTTAAAGGGTTTTCTTTGCACACTCTCTCCCACCCCATCAAGGCATTTGCCCGGCTTCTCGGAAACATTTACCAGTGTCTCAGATACAAACTGGCTGCCTCCTTCTTCCCACTTAACGGAACGCGAGTTGGAGCGAGGCCTCTGCGTCAGCCTGCAGACCTACAGCCCAGACCCAGGAAGGGTAGCAGGGACCCAGGGAGAGCAGCAGAGGGGTGGTGTTTTGTGTGAGCGAGAGTTGAGACCAGGACACCGGTAGCAGACCAGGACAAGGGCTGTAACTGAGCTGGAAAGAGCGCTGGCTGCGAGTGCAGCGGGTGGATCTCCCCTCACCCCATTCTGTTGGTGTCACAATGTTTGACTGTAGCGTCACAATGGACAAGGGAAGAAGAAGAGCCGCAGCAGCCAATCAGAGTGCTCGGTCGAGAGCTGGCTCTCCTCCCCTTCTCCCTCCCTCCTTTCCTTCTCTCGGCTACTAGGAATGACCAGCAGAGGAGGAGGAGGAACTGGAGGTGCTGGAGGAGGGGGAGGGAGGGAGCGGGCGGCCGAGGTTATAAATATTCAGGAGAACAACCCGCAGGCATGTCCGCGGCGGAGGGGGCCCAGGCCCCGGGCCCCAAGGGCTCCCCGGGCTCTCTGCGGCTGCTCCAGGACCCGCTCAGCTGCGCGCTGCTTCTGCTGCCTCTGCTGCTGCCGCTGCTGCTGCTGACCTGGGGGCTCCTGCTCGGTCGCCAGCGCGGGGTGCCCCCAGGCCCCCGGCCCTGGCCGCTGGTGGGGAACCTGGGCTTCGTGCTGCTGCCCGCGGCGCTTAGGAGGTGGAGCTCGTCGCTGCCGTCGCCGCCGCGCTGCGCCCCCAGGCCCCGGGAGCCCCGCCTGGCCAGCCCCCAGGTGATCCTGGCGAACATGGCCCGGCTCTACGGCCCCATCTTCAGCTTCTACCTGGGGCCGTACCTGGTGGTGGTCCTCTGTGACTTCCACAGCGTGCGCGAGGCACTGGTGCAGCAAGCGGAGGTCTTCAGCGACCGGCCCCGGGTGCCACTCATCTCCATCTTCACCAAGGAGAAGGGTAAGAACCTGGGGCGCCCAGGGACCGCGCCGGTGGCGCGGGATGCGGAAGAAGGAGCCCTGGGCGCTTCCAGAAGCGGCGATGGGGATGGAGAGGCACTGCAGGGTCAGGTGGCACCTGCAGTGGATTAGGAGGCAGAGGACCTGGGATCTTACCCTTGTGGCATTAAGCAGGGCTCCCTGGGCCTCGATGTCTCTATGGAAAACGAAGGAGTTGGGAGTGCAGTTGAGCTCATGGGTCCCTTCCGTGATACTCCGAGCCTGTGTCTCTTAAACACCCTTAGTTAGAAGTACCGCCGTGGCACGTAGGCTGGAGAAGCTGGGAGGCAGTACCCGGAGTCTCCAGTGAAGGATGCTCGCAAAAAATCTTCCTTCTCACCCGTTTTGTCTTCCCCACCCACATCCCAGCCCCATGGGGGTGGGGAGAGGGAGTGACCAAAAGTGACACCCCTTCCCTTCCCTACTGTCCGACTGATCTGCTACTGATGGTGTGGTGCCCCTGCCCCGATTTTCAGCGTGGCTGAAGTGCTTCTCCAATGCAGAGGATGCTGTTCGCTCTGGTCATGGGCCCTGTTTGGCAGTCTGGTGGGACTTTTGGACTGCACGGGATGTTTTTACATGTATAAAATAAAATATATAGGAACACAAAGGAAACCAATAATGGTGAAATGTAGTTTTTATATTTGGGGGTTACTTAAGCTTGTTTTCTTACATACATATACATGTGTGTGTGTGTACACACACATACATGTATATGTATATGTATATGTATGTTTATGTGCCGGTAATAGAGGAAACTTATTCAATCCTTGCAGCAACAGTGATGTTCATGGTAAACGCTCCTCTTACCCATTTCCAGCAGAACTGGCACTTTCTGAAACTCCTCAAACCCCACTCCATCGAAAAGCTTCATGTTGGGCCATTGTTATAAATTCATCTGCAATGCCAATCTAGTAAAGGGGATATAGAGAGCCTGGATTCAGGTCTCACTTCTGGCACATAGAGTCTATGTAACTCAGGAAAGAAAAGTCATTGGGTATGTGTGCCAGGTGGTCCTTGGCCAGTTGGTAGATGGTAGAAGAGGTGCTGATATACATAGAGACACCAATAAAACCACATGTGAAATATTCTTGAGTGCAAATGGGTCATGTTCACTTAGTGAGTACAGGTGTGGATAGACAGTTAAAGGATATAGTCTATTTTCCTTCTGCTTCTCGGTAAGTTGTAAACACACACACACACACACACACAGGTGGTGAATTTAAAAAGCCTTTCTTTTAGAGTCCTGTTTGTTAAAGCATAACCAATTAAGTTTGCATACATGCCCATAGGTACCATGGATGACCCGGGCATTGAGGAGTTCAAAGATAAAAAACTGACTTGAAAGAGTGACTGGACTCATTGGAAAATGGCTTACAGATTGCTACAGGAAATAACTTTTATTCCTGACCACAAACTCCTTTTTTGGGTTTCATCTTTTATTTTTTCCAGTTAGTCAATAAACATTAAGCATTTACTATGTGACAGGCACTGTCCCTAAGAGTCTTCTTATCTACCTGCTACCTTGAATTTTGCCAGTCCCATTATAAAGCGAGTTTCTTGATCTAGCTGAGCTTTTAAAGTTGAAAACTGTTGAATCAGGGTGGCATTTTGTGGCACCAGCAGCATCCTAAAACCCTTTCAATGTCGATCTCCATTTGGCTGTAACTTCTCCTTCCGGGTTAGTAAATTTGCCCTGTGAACTACTAAATCTTTGTTTCATCTTCAGCTAATACTAGCTAGAATCCAGCTGAAAGTCTTTGGGAAAAGCAAAAGCAGCTGCTTGGGGTGGGGCAGGCGAATGGATACCGGGGGAAGGGGAAGGAAGCTTGAGGGCTGGATTAAGGAGTTACTTCCTAAATCGTGAACTTCATCTAGAAACAGACTGTTAGTTCTTTTCATGTAATTGGAAAATAAAATACTACCAAGAAAAAAAAATAAAGTGCTTTGCAAACCTAAAAATGATGCCGCTTAGCTTTTTTTTTTCCCTCGGGGCAACGGGCATTAAATGACTTGCCCAAGGTCACACAGCTAGTAAGTGTCAAGTGTCCGAGGCCGGATTTGAACTCTGGAACTCCTGAATCCAGGGCCGGTGCTTTATCCACTGCACCACCTAGCCGCCCCCTGCCACTTTGCTTTTGAAAGCAAAAGAGATTTGGAATTCCTTCCAAACCTGTGACCTATAATGGGAAAATTAGTTCTAAATAATTAAATATTTTCATTTGATCTGAGTGAAGAAACAAGAGATGAATTTGAAAGATCTATAAAACCCTGGAATACAAATTTAAGTTTATGATAAAAGCAAAGGCTATTGAAAAAATGGACCATTAGATTGGGGAGAATATTTTATTACAACTGGAAGACTTGCTCAGAAATAAGAGATAAAGGGTAGGAATGAACAGGCAATTGTTTGGGAACATTTTCTTCCAGATATTTGTTCAATCTTAATATTATTTTTCCAGTTACATGTAAAGATAGTCTTCAACATTCATTTTTATGAGATTTTGAGTTCCAAATTTTTCTCCCTCCCTCCTTTCCCTCCCCCTCCCCCTCCCCAAGACTGCAAGTAATCTGATGTAGGTTATATATGTACAATAACATTAAATATGTTTCCACATTACTTATGTTGTGAAAGAAGAATCAGAACAAAAGGGAAAAACCTCAAGAAAGAAAAAAAAAGTAAAAATAGTATGGTTCAATTTGCATTCAGACTCCATAGTTCTTTTTCTGGATGTGGAAAGCATTTTCCATCATGAGTCCTTTGGAATTGTCATGGATCATTGTATTGCTGAGAAGAGCTAAGTCTATCATAGCTGATCATCACACAATTGCTGTTACTGTATACAATGTTCTCCTGGTTCTGTTCACTCAGCATCAGTCTGCTTAATTCTTTCCAGGTTTTTCTTAAATCTGCCTGCTTATCATTTCTTATAGCACAATATACCACAACTTATTCAGCCATTCCCCAACTGATGGGCATCCTCTCAATTTCCAATTCTTTGCCACCAAAAAGAGAGTTGCTATAAATATTTTTGTACATGTGGGTCCTTTTCCCTTTTTTATGATCTCTTTTCTTCCATTTTTTGTGATGGGGACTGGTCTCATTTAACATTTCTATAAATTAGAATTGCATAGTGATATTTTCAGGCATCCAGCT
Organism: Dromiciops gliroides; assembly: GCF_019393635.1. Taxonomy (NCBI): domain Eukaryota; kingdom Metazoa; phylum Chordata; class Mammalia; order Microbiotheria; family Microbiotheriidae; genus Dromiciops; species Dromiciops gliroides. The sequence continues at coordinate 228,586,593 of NC_057866.1, read as the reverse complement.
GATGCTAAGGTTTGGAAAGTGAAACTAATTCCTGGAGAAAAATTTTACTCTGTGTAAAGAGGGTAAAAAGTGGAAGAATTTCATCATAGGCATGCAAAATATTTAGGGGAAAAATCAAATCAACTGAGCTATTTTGCCTCAGGAAAGATAACATTATAGACTGCCGAAGAAAACACATTCATACAAGTTCTGGTCACTACACGTCAATGAAGTCAGTCAACTAACATTTATTAAGCCCCTACTATGTGCCAGTCGGGGCACTCAGATGGCTCGGTGGATAGAGTCCTGGGCCTGGAGTCAGGAAGACCTGAGTTCAAATTCAGCCTCTAGCTTTGTGAACTGCACAAGTCTGTTTACCTTAATCCACTGGAGAAGGAAATGGCAAAACACTCCAGTATCTTTGCCAAGAAAACCTAATAGTTGTCCACAGGGTCACAAAGTCATACATGACTGAATGACAAGAACAAATGTGCCAGGCACTATGAACAACATAAATGGAGATTACCTAAAGCAGGGCTACAAAATGATCCAGAGAAGAGGTGGTTTTATAGTCTGAAAAATTTAGGATTCCTCTTCAATCTAAGAGGTGATAGGCTATGAGATGTGACATGTATTAAGTGCTTTTTAGGATGAACAAAAAACATTCCTCATAATATTTCCAGTGTTAGCCTTAAATGTCTTTACAGTTAACCATTATCTAGTGCTTACTATGTGCCAAGTAAGGTGCCAAGTACTTTACAATTATTATCTCATTTGGTCCTTACAATAACTCTGGGAAGTAGGTATTATTACATTTTACACCTGAGGAAACTGAGGGAGGGGGTAAGTGACTTGCCCAGGGTCTGAGGCTAGATTTGAACTCGTCTTCCTCCAACATTTGCCACTTTCCCATTCTAGCCAATCTGACAGGTATAAAATGATATCTCCTGGTTATTTTAATTTGTATTTCTCTAATCAATAATGATTTAGAGCATTTTATATGACTATAAATCATTTTTATTTCATCATCATATCCTTTGATCATTTATCAGTTGGGCCATGACTTATATTCTTATAGATTTGACAAAGTCCTTTATATATTTTAGATATGAGACCATTATCTGAGAAACTGTCTATAAAAACTTTCCCCCAGTTTTCTGCTTTCCTTCTGATCTTGGCTGCATTTGTTTTATTTGTACAAACCCTTTTTAAATTAATGTAATCAAAAATTAATTAAATTAATTAATGTAATCAAAATTATATATTTTAACCTCACTATTTACAATAGTAACTGACTAAATGCCCAAATTAACTACAAAGGGCATATGCATCCAGAGAAAGAACTGATAAATAGAAGTAGGTATAGAATGATTTTACATATATATTATGTATATGTGTTTATATATTTATTTGTGTGTGTGTGTGTATTTCCACCTCTCAGTGTCCAGGCAACCTTCTAAGACTTCAAGTTGTAGAAAAAGGAACAAATTACCTTGGTAGGGATTCCCTCATCTGGGAGTCCCCTATATCAATGAAACCCTAGGTTCAGTCTGTAAGAGACCTATTCCTTTCTTTCAATAGTTCCTCTCATGAAAATAAATAGCTAAAACAATAGAATAAAAATAATAACATTTATGTGACAGTTTACAAATTATTTTTATACATCTCATTTGACAGTTGAAATGAGAGAAATCCAAAGTTTATAGATTATCTAGTAATCTCACACCTATAGATAATGAATAATTTCTTCAAGAAGTCAAATAAGATGTATATAAAAACAATTATTATATTTTAATGGAAAGGAAAATAACTTGTTAAAAACATAGAAATTATTCCCAAATATTGTTGTTTGTGTATAATAATGCTACCAGCAACGATCAAAACGAATACCAAGCTAGAAGAATAAAAATGAGATAATGTTGAGAATTCCAACTTGACTTATTTGAATGAGCTGTTGGCAACAACAACCACAAAATGGGAAATGGATACATTTAGATTATTCCCATCTCTGAAGGTAGTTTAACCAATATACATTGTGTTATATGTATACATCAGAATAACAAACAAGGAGACCAAAGGAGCCTGGAAATTACTTCAGCCAGCAAACATTTGGTTTTCTTGTTAAGGAGGTGCCACGGTGGGAGGGGCGGTGGTGGCTAAATGGAGCAGTGAATAAAGCAGTGGCCCTGGATTCAGGAGGACCTGAGTTCAAATCCAGCCTCAGACTCTTGACACTTACTAGCTGTGTGACCCTGGGCAAGTCAGTTACCCCCCCCCATTCAGTTACCCCCCCCATTGCCCTGCCAACCCCCCTCCCAAAAAAACCCAGGAAAAACCCAAGAGGGTGCCAAGGGCAACAGTGGTTTAGAATATATACTCATTTGTAAGATCTTAATGTACTTGGGAGTCTACTTGCCAAGACAAACCTAGTGAATATAAGAACACAATTACAAAACACATTTCACACTAATAAAGACATCTAGATAATTGGAGAAATATTAATTGCTCATGGGTGGGCTGAGTCAATATAATTAACAATTCTACATAAATATTCAATATAAATAAAATATATTCTATATAAATAAATGAACAAGTGAATATAAAAATTCTATATAAATATAAATTCTTTATAAAGGACTTACTTATTTGGTGTGGTGTCATGCCAGTCAAATGACCAAAGAATTAATTTTTAGAGCTAGAAAAAATAGTAAAAATTCATCTGGAAGAACAAAAGGTCAAGAATATCAAGGAAAATCAATGAAAAAATGTGAAGGCAGGTGGCCTAGCAGTTTCAGATTTCTAACTATATTCAAAAAGGTAATCACCAAAAACTAATTTGGCGCTAGCTAAGAAATAGAGTGGTAGATCAATTAGGTATATACATCAAGTACACAGTACACAGTGGTAAAATGATCAAACCCAATGATCCAAGCTTTGGGGTAAGAACTCACCATTTGACAAAAATTGCTGGATAATAGCAATTTAGCTAAAACTAGGTATTGACTATTAACATCTCACACCATATATCAAGATAAGACCAAAATGTATAATGATTTATATATAAAGGGTGATATCACAAAGCAAATTAAGGGATCATAAAAATCTGTACTTTTCAGATCTATGGACAAAAGAAAAGTTTATCACCAAACAAGAGATAGAAGAGATCACAGGAATTAAAAGAGATAGTTTTGATTACATGAAATTTATCATTTTTCACAATTTTTTTTTCACAAATAAAACTAACGCAGCCAAGATTAGAAGGAAAACAAAACTGGGGGATAATTCTTGGCAAGTTTCTCTGATAAAGACCTAATTTCTCAAATATATAGAGAACTGAGACAAATTTAGAAAAAATAAGAGCCATTTCCCAACTAATAATTGGTCAAAGGATATGAACATGCAGTTTTCAGAAGAAGAGATCAAAGCTATTAGTAGTCACATGAAAAAGTGCTCCAAATCACTATTGATTAGAGAAATACAAATTCTAACAACTTTGAGATACTACCTCACACCTGTCAGATTGACTAAAACAATAGAAAAGAAAAATGACAAATTGCTGGACGGGATGTGGAAAAATTGGGTCACTAATGTACTGTTGGTAGAGTTGTGAACTGGTCCAACCATTCTGGAGAATGCTTTGAAACTATGCATATCCTTTGACCCAGCAAAACCCCTATTAAGTCTGTATCCAAAGAGATCAAAGAGATGGGGAAATGACTTATTTGTATAAAATATAGCAGCTCTATGTTTAATGTTATTATATATATATACATGCATATACATATACACATATATATACATATACATACATACACACATATAGATATAGATATATAAAACACCTATATCAGATTACTTGCTGTCTAGGGGAGAGGGGAGGGAGGGGAGGGAGGGAGAAAAATTGGAAATTGGAAATCTTATATAAACAAATGTTGAAAACTATCTCTACATATAACAAAAATAATAAAATACTTTTATTAAAAAATAAAATACAGCAGCTCTTTTTATGGAGGCAGAGACTTGGAAATCAAGGAGATGCACATCAATTGGGGAATGGCTGAACAAGTTGTGGTATATGATTGATACTATAAGAAATAAATATAAGAAATGATGAGCAGAATGGTTTCATAAAAACCTGGAAAGACTTATATGAACTGATGCAAAGTAAACTGAGCAGAAGCAGGAGAATATTGTACTCAGTAACAGCAATATTGTAAGGACGATCAACTATGAAAGACTTAGCTAAGCCAATCAAGACAATGATCCAAGATAATACCAAAGGACCTATGATGAAAAATGCTATCCTCCTCCAGAGAGAGAACTAATGAACTCTAAATGCAGATGGAAGCATATGCTTTTTTACTTTCTTTTTATTGTTTTTATTGTTTTCTTTTTTTGTCTCTTGCAACATGTTTAATAAGGAAATGTGCTTTTCATGACTTCACATGTAAAATTGATATAAAATTACTTGCCCCCTCTAGGAGGGGGAAGTGAAGGAGAGGATTTTGAACTCAAAATTAAAAAAAAAATGATTGTTAAATTTTTATACATATAATTGGGAAATATTTAACTAACTAAATAAATAAATAAAAATGTATTTAAATATAAAGATGGTAAAATTGAAACATGCCAAATATATTTTCACTAGTCCACAAAAAGGCAGTGAAGATAATCAAAATTATGACTTTTAAGAGTAAAGTAGATTAATGAAATTAATCTTTTAAGAGTCTGAAGAAAGTTTCGCCCCTGGAATCAAACAACAAATATTTGAGTGCCTTGGGTGTGTTTGTAGGAGACTCAAAGAACTATTAGATAAGACCCCTGACCTCAAAAAACTCAGAAGCTACTGCATTAATCCAAAAGGAAGATGAACAAAAGGGAAATGAAGCAACAAAATGTCATGCAAAATATTCTTCTTATATGTCTATAATTAATATGCAATAAGGATAGGTCCTGGGCTTGTGACTTCATGGTGTAAGTAACTCCTGGTGAGGAACTCTCTATTATTGCAGATTGGCAATTTATAGTCTTAGAAAATTGCCAAAGTACTGACTTGCCCAGGGTCATACATCAAGAATGTGTCAGACTTGAGACTTGAACCCAGGTCTTCTTGGCCATTTCCTTCTCCAGCTCATTTTACAGATGAGGAAATTGAGGCAAAGAAAGTTAAATGAATTGCTCTGGGTCACATAACTGGTCAGTATCTAATTTGAACTCAGGAAGATAAGTCTCCCTGACCACAGGCCCGAGCTCTATCCACTGTTCTACCTTGCTTCCTTATTTGAGAAATTAGGATTTTGAAATATGAAAGCACAATGGCATTTCCCTCTGATTGTCCAGCTATGCTAGAGTATTGTTCATTTTTATTCAACCATATTCCAAACCTAGTATCCTTTAGCTGACTTTTAGGTTATTCTATCTTCTTATGTGTTAGAAATGAAGCTGACAGCTTCATAGTGTTGCGCAGCTCGAGTGTTGCTAGCAGGTCACCTCTCAAAGAATCCAAGCAGGCAGCAGTCAGTGGGTGAAGGCATCTTTACTTATCTTTGTGAAGATGGGCACTCTTCTGAATGTGTGGGAGAGTGCACTGAAGTGAGGTCCCTCACCTCTATTTATACCCCTCAAGGGGTCCCTCCTGACCAATCACATTAAGGCATTTTGCTATCCCCCATTTACATTTCAGTTATTACAGTTGCTATTTTTTATACAGAATAATAGTAATGACCAATTAGATTGTACAAAATACATGGACTAATCACAGTGCTGAGAACCCATCAGGTGGTACCAGTGGGTCAATCATATTGCACAAAATACATGGACCAGGCCTTAACCTTATTCTGGGCAAGAATGTCAGTTATTCCTTAGAACTGTGCTGTGTAAACATACATAACTATTTTTTTTTAGTGAGGCAATTGGGGTTAAATGACTTGCCCAGGGTCACACAGCTAGTAAGTGTTAAATGTCTGAGGCCAGATTTGAACTCAGGTACTCCTGACTCCAGGGCCGGTGCTCTGCGCCACCTAGCTGCCCCCATACATAACTCTTTAAGAAAGAAAGCCTAACTTGGGGTTTAACCAATCAGATTGCAACACTAGGCCCCACCCTATGATGGACAAGAATATCCCCATTCCTTTACTAAAACAGTGCTTGTGTAAACATAACCTGTCTAAAACAAAACAAAACCCAAGTTGGGGCTTGAACTCTGAATCACATGGGGATCACCTTGGGTACCTTAAGGTGAACTCCCAGCCCAGCCCAACTCCCACAAAACCCAGACCCCATCCCATACCATTTCACTTGGTGATCTCATCATGTCTCAGGGAGTCAGTATCCATGCAAGTGACTCCTAGATCTGCTTGTCCAGTTATATACCCTTTCTTCTGACTCCTGCTCTTAAATCTCCAACTGCCTGTTGGATATCTCAGACTGGGTGTCCTTTCGGAATCAAACTCCAATGTCCTACACTGAACTTAGCATCTTTCCCCACAGACCCTCCCTTCATCTTCACTTCCCCGTTCCTGTCACAGGTGCCAGCATCTTTCTATTCACTCAGGTTCCCAGCCTAGCTGCTGTCCTTGACATTGTTTCTCGTGTCTTATAGAGCATCTGTTGCCAAGTCCCATTAATTCTACCCTTGCAACATATGCCCCTTGTTCTTTTCTGGTGCTGTGGCCACCTCCTGTTGGGACTTCTGTCCAGCCAGCCCCATCTCAAGTTTCTCCCCATTCCAGACCATTAGATCTAGAATGATCTTTCTAAAGCACAGGCCTGACTATGTCACCCTCCAGCCCTTTGGGTCATATTTTGACTTAGAAAACCACATATTAACATTATTTATGTTGTATTATATTTTCATTTATTTTGTTAAACATTTCCCAATGACATTTTACTCTGGTTCACCTGTGGGAGAGTTGCTCGCCACATTGGCACCTCAGAGCTACAACATGCTTTCTTTCATCATAGAATTAAAGACAAGTTTTTGGAGCAAAAGTCATTTCATTGCTTAGGGTTGGGCTATATCCCAATAATAAGAGTGACGCTATCACCTAAATTTATATGTGGATCTGGTGCTGTACCAAACTACTTATAGAACAAGAAAAAACAATAACTACATTCACATAGAGGGAAAAAAAAAGGTCTAGAATCTCCATAATGAAAAAAATAATGAAGAGAACATAGTGCTGCCAAACTTCAAATTATTTAAAGAAATCATCATCAAAATCATGTGGCACTAGTTAAAAAAAATAGAAAATTAAACTAGTGTGACAGATTGGATACATAAACCACAGAAGTAGTCTAGTACAATTGTCCAGTGCTTGAGAAATCACAGAACATAAGTTACTGAGAGAAGGATTCCTGAGTTAATTAAGAGCTTCTGGGAAATCCAGAAAGCAGTTTGGCAGAAATTAGATTTAGACTAATATCTTACACCATATTTCACAATAATTTCCTAAATCCATAAGTGGCCTAAATATAAAAGATCATGTCATAAAAAATATTAAAGGAAACTGGAAAGAGGTCATTGTCTCAAATCTGTCTAGGGAGAAATTTTGTAAGAAACCTAAAGACAGAGTGGATCCCCAAAGGCAAAGAGGTTTGCTTACATAAAATGGAAAAGCTCTAAAATCAGATGTTTTTAAAATATGAGAAACTGGGGTTGGAGATTGAGAGAGGGAAATATTTGCATCAAACATCTGATAAAACTGCCATTTCTGAGTAGGTGAGTAATTAATCCAAAGATATAAACACAGTTGGAAAAGAATTGCATATTGGCAATAGCCACATGAAAAAATACTCCAAATCACTGATTGGAGAAGGGAAAGGAATGAGCATTTATATAGTGCTTACTTACAAATATTATTTTAATACATTAACTAGGGGGCAGCTAGGTAGCACAGTGGATAAAGCACCTATCCTAACCTTGGACCTGGTTTAGCCTGTTGGCCACAACAGGTTTACTGGGGTATGGCCACTGTACATGCAACAGCTTCTTGGAGCCACAGATGAGAATTGGGTGAAAGTGGATCCACCAAAGATGGATGAGCAACCCTAAAAAAGGCTCAGCAAGGCCTCATGCTAGAGGTGCTAGTCCTCCTTGGACACCCTGTATACCCTAAATTAAAGAAATAGAAATTAAAACAATGAGGCTTCACCTCATTACATGGGAAAAGATGATTTTAAAAAACAAATGGAAATAGACAGTGTTGGAGGTACTATGGGAACACAGGCATATTTAGAGTGTTATTGGAGCTGGAAATTGGTCCATTTCTGGTTGAAAACAGTTTGAAACTTTGTAAGAGACTCAAGTCTGATGAATACAATGGAAGCAATCATCTGCCCCAGCTCTGCTGACTCTTGAGCTTGGCAAATCACACTGCCAGGGGACACAGATTCCTTCACTTGGGGGGAAGCAGGGAGATCTTTTTTTTTCTCTTTTTAGTTCAACTGATACAGTGTTGAATTTTTCCCAGAGCAACTTTTATTAAAAATTAAGACCAAAAGGAAAGAAATTACTCCCACAAAAGCATGAAAATGAGTACATACAATAAAAATTTCTGTTCCTAAATTTAACATCTATCCAGGGTTGCTGGCTGGGCTGGGCTGGCTTAGCTGGTATCTTTACATTATATTTCTTTCTAAAAGTTCCTTCATGGACCCCTTTAGCATTCTAATGAAGCCTATGTACTCCTTTAAATACAATAGTTAATTAAAATCAGATGTAAATGTTTTTCCCATCCAAATTCATGGACCTCTGGAAATTTATCTGTGGACCCCAGGTTATGGACCCCGTTCTATTTTTTTTTGGTAGGACCCCTGTTCTAAACAAAGCTTCTAGCCTACAAGTAAATCTAGGTTTGCCCAATGCCAATCGCAGGATCACAGATCAGGACACAGGGGTTTGAGAAACATTGACTTGTAAAGGGAATCAAATTCTCCTTGTCTAACTTTAAGCCTGGTGCTCTTTCCCTACATCCAAGGAAACATATTGACTTGGAAACCCACAGATTAGTATTATCTATGATGTATTTTTATTTATTTTGTTAAACATTTCCCAATTACATTTTCATCTGGTTTGGACCTATTTGGGGATTTTGTAGGCAGGTAACTCCTGGTCTAATGAAATTTTGTACCATCGTCAGATTCTGACCTTTCCTCTCAAGAGTGGGCAGTCCCCCAAGAGAGAGACCAGTATCCAACACCATGTTCCACATGTCAGCTTCTTCAGACTCACATTTAAACTTGAGTCACCAAGGCACAGAAAACAGGAAAATAAAATAACTGCCTCTTGTTCACAGCCTCTTGAACAAACCCATCAGCTCTGAGAAGCAAGAAGTACCCAGAAAGTTGTCAAAATTCCTCCAGTGGAAACAATAATACAGGGCCTCTGGCCTCTGGGCCCTTTTGATACAACACATTCTGCTTCATATTATAGCTACTTATGTACTTGGCATTCCTTGTACTGGATTGCAAACTCCTTTATTTATCTTTGCATTCCATGTGACCTAGCAGTAAGCCTTGCAGAAATAAGTGTACAGTAAATGTCAAATGGTCATTTCCATTTAGGCGCAGAAATAGGTCACAGCCAATATGGAGATGACCAGACTCGGCTATCAGAGTGTAGCTCATGAAATTATTTAAGTGTTACATGCACATTTAGGAGACAGATTAACTGTGGAAGATGAGGACATAGGAATGTGTCCTGTAGACCAGGAATAGTCTGGGATTTGGGCAAATTGGGCATGGGCATTCCATAATAACAAGGAGGTTCCAGAGTTGGGTTAGCTGCTGGGCCCAGAATGAAGAGGAAAAAAGCAACATCTGCCCCAGTGAAGGCAAGAGAGCCTCCAGAACTCTTTAGTAAGAGAATGCAATAGGAAGAGGTATGGGAGAAAGAAGAAAATGGGAAGGAGGGGTGGGGAGGGACATGGAAGAAACAGTAATCGGGGTTTACATGATACTCTGAGGTGCGTTAGCTCATGTGGTTCCTATAAGCAATCTAAGGTTCAGGTATAATGTCCATTTTACAGATAAGGAAATGTGAGAGTTTGTCTACCTATAATCATAATTAGTGTAATTCAACCCAATCTGCCTGAATCTCAGACCTTTGCTCTTTGCCCCCTACTGTACCATGTTGCCTCTTATTAAATAGTCAGATATAAACATAGTAATCAGAAAGCCAAGGAAAGGAGACAGAATATTTTGAAAGAGCTTTATCAAAAGTCCACATAAAAGGAAAGGGACAGAATGGAGGACGTATTTGAGGAGAAGGAGCAGGAAAGCAAAATGAGAATAACAGGCCTAGTTAATATCTTAGGAAGATAAATTCCTAAAGAATAGTAGCTATCATTCGTAAAGCACTTTCAGGTTTGCAAAGTATTTGACATGTATTATCTTATTTAATCAAGATTTGATCATTTACATGTGTCACCTCCCAGCACCCTGTGAAGTCAATGCTATTTTGACAATCCAAAGTTTACTGAATGGGAAACTGAGGCTGAAATTAAGTGACTTGCTCAGGGTCACATAGCTAAGTATCAGAGGGAGAATTTGTACTCAGACACTTTGGAGTCTTTCTGACCCCCAGATCAGCACTCTATCTACTCTGTTGCCTAGCTGGGACCCCCTAGTTAGCATGAAATTTGAACCTATAAAAGTAATCTAGACAGAGAAGTCAGGAAAAAAGGCTTCATAAAGAAACTTTGAAAGGTTTGATTTTATCACATAAATATCCAGGAAAGCACAACTTAATTTAGGAATTAGGCTATAAACAGCAGGAAAAATGCAGAAAAGCTAGAATTGCAGCTGATAGAGCTCTGAAAAAGAGAAGGTGGCTCTAATTTTAAGGACAAGAAAGAAAAATGAAATATAGAGAAGAAAATGTGTTTGCAAAGGGCCTGGGCTCTTCGCACAGGCAGGTGGGAAAAAGAACCTACCAAGTAGGACTTTGGTATGACACATAACATGGAGATTCAGAATATATATATAAAGAGGGTAAGACTCTAATATGAGTCTAATATGTGCCTGTGTAAGGCTTCCATAGGGAAGATCATTGATCCACCATTACATACATGTGATTTTATGTCCTATCTATGAAATTGAATATGGTATTGAAAGGTATATGACTGGTTTGGGAATTATACTGTCAAAGGATCTGATTTTTTAATATATATTACTATAAAAAGATCTTATTTTGTAATATTTATATATGTGCTACGTGTATATGTGCAATATATTGTACTATATACATATGCTATAAAGGATCAGCTTTATGAACATATCCGTATATATGATGCATGTATACTGCATATAATGTATGTGATATAGGAGATATATGTATGTGTATCCACAGATTTGATCCTTTTACAGTACTTTCTTTATATACATGTATATAGTATAATATATCTGTGTCTATTTTATGAATATATGGACAATATATCTGCATATATTATAGTACTATATGTGTGTAGATATGTATATAATTATGTACATATGTAAATAGGCATATAATTAATTCGTATAAAAGGAGAAAATAATTTAGTAATATGCGGAACATTTTGTTTTTGCAAGAAAGGTGATGTTAGGAGAGGATTTCAGTGGATTAGAAACTGTGTGTTTAGGGTAAGAATGCAAGAATGCAGTTTGTTTCTTTAGATAACAATCTGAAATATACTTTCCAAATGGCAAAGTAAGCCAATAGGACTGACAGAGTCTCTGTGGAAGAGAGAAGGAAGGTCGTGACATAGATTTAGAGTGGAAGGGACCTTAAAGGTCCCTTTCTTATATGGATGAGGAGTGAACTGGCTTGTGTGTCTATTGCAGAATTTATACTCCCTTTTCTCTGACATAACTTTTGGCATATGGTGGTCTCTTTGGTTTTCTATGAAATTAAAATGTCAAAGGGAGAAGAGGCATTGTTTCTTCTTTCAAGAATTCAGAAAGTGAAGGGACATGTTTTAAAGGTTAATAACAAAGACAGAAAAAAAAAACTATGGGTGAAGAAATTGGAGCAGAAATATCAGCTAAGAGTCAGCACAAGTTTGTAAAGATGAGAATAAAAATGTTGAGAGACAAGATAAGTAAGAATAAAGGCACTCCCTCTAGCTGTCTTAAGGTGCAAGATGAAAAGAGGTCTTAGATTTAGAGCTAGAAGGGACCTGTGGGAATTTATTTTGATGCGGGGACCCTGCCTTTGGGCTGAGATTAAAAAGCCTTAGGCTCTCAGGGGTTTTTTCTGTGTAAGAGGAGCTGGTGCCCCTCCCCCTCCGCTTCAGCTGAGCCAAAAAAGCCCCGTGGGCTTTACAGCATGCCAGGTCAGATGGCTGGGGGAAAAAAAGTCCCAGCTCCCTGAGGGGAGCTGCCCTGGAGATCCCAGGCTTGTCCTGCCAGGCCTAGCGTAGCCCGTGTGGAGGTCCCAGGTGTGCAGCATGGGGCACAGGCCCCTGGAGCCCTGGGTGTGGTATGCACGAGACAATCAAGCACCTAACCATAGCACTAGCTCGGTCAGCGGATTAGCTTGGCTTGTGCGGGGGCGCAGGGAGCCCGAGGTTTGAGGGGAGAGAAGAAACATGTATACAGGGGAGAAGACAGTGAAAGAGGAGGTCAGAAGATTAAAAGAACAGTTAGAGATGGTACAAGGAGCGGTAAGAGAAGAAGTGCTTGGGGGTTCATCACAACAGTACAGAAAGAGGGTTCATTAAGGAGACTGAGGCTACAGTACTGAGAGAGAAGTTCAAGAGAGACACAGGGGTTCAGCATAGCAGTACAGAGAGGAAAGTTAGACGGTAAGGAGGGTCGACAAAGTGAAAGGGGCTTGGAGTTAGAAGCAGTGAAAGTGAAGCAGGGGAGCTGGAGTGAAGGAGAAAAAGAAAGTTGGAGAAAGCTGGAGCATACCCTAAGGTATGAGGCGGCCCTTATTATATTAAAAGCAGACAGGTTGTATAATTTGCATTTCTTAACCCTTACATTGATTTTTATAATCTTACATTGATTTTTATAAATAGACCCTGCTTTGGTTATTTAATTAAGAGGCTTCTTAATAATTTGCTTATCAGTTTGGGAGCAGTGTGGAGAAATTTTTAAATGGCCCATATTAAATTTTCCAAAATACATGTAAAAACAAATTTTAACATCAATTTTTTAAAACTTTGTGTTCCAACTTCTCTTCCTCCATCCTTTCCCACCCCCCACCCACAAGAACTCGAGCAATTAAAAATAAGTTATACATGAGTAGTCATGGAAAAAGTCCCATATTAGCTAGTTGTGAGAGAAAACAGTAAAAAAAACCCATATTAAATTAATAGCAGTCAGATACCCAGCCAGTCAAAAGTCCCCAAATTAAGTCCCCAGATAGATTAGTCCTCCAGTAAAATTAGGCCCCCCAAATTAGGCCAAGTCAGCTAATAAAATACTCTTACATTTGAATGGTGGGAATTACAGCCCAATTATAATTTTTCTAAACTTATCATTTTTCTTATAGTTATAATTTTTTCAGGTTATTAATTTTTTTATAGACCTAAGAAGTCATCTATTCCAACCCCCATCATTTTGGATGTTAAATGACTTGTCTAAGGTCACAGAGTTTGGAAGTAGCAGAGCCAAGATTTGAATCCAGGTTCTTTGGTTCCAAATCCAGAATTCTTTCCACTGTATCAAGTCATAGAACTTAGAGCTGGGAAAAATTTAGTTCATCAGCTAAACAAAGCAGCCAGGGCATAGGAAGTAGCAAAATGCAAACATTGGTACTGAAGGAAAGTGTCAGAAGGAGGAGAAAGGGAGTAAGGCAGTACTGTAGCCCATAGCACTGTGTCCAAGTACAAAAATTGATCTGGGATCCAAACCCAACTCTCCTAACTCCAATGTCCAGCTCTCTTTCCAATTACTCCAAGCTATAAGGGGTTAAATCATCCAATGGGTGTGTGTAGTCTCAAAACTTTTCTAAACTAGGCAATCCATTGCACAGTTAGCCATAAAACCATAGCTAAGAGGGCCAAGTCCTGCAGGTAGATGAGATTAGAAATTCCCTAAGGTCAGAGGCTTGTCTTCTACCCTTTTACCTCCTTCCCCGGTTTTAGACAGTTTAGTGATCCCCGGAGGTGGGGAAGCTTCTGATAAAGTGATCATAGAAGCCCCTCATTTTATAGTGGAGAAAACTGAAGCCAAGGGAGGCTGAAGGTCATCCCCAGTGTAATTGTGTCCCTTTTACTTTGCTTCCTTTCCCAGGCATTGTGTTTGCACATTATGGTCCAATCTGGCGACAACAGAGAAAATTCTCCCACTCAACCCTTCGTCATTTTGGTCTGGGGAAGCTCAGCCTCGAGCCCAAGATTATCAAGGAGTTTAAATATGTGAAGGAGGAAATGCAGAAACATGGAGGAAATCCCTTCAGTCCTTTCCCCATTATTAGCAATGCCATCTCCAACATCATCTGTTCCATGTGCTTCGGGCAACGCTTTGAATATAGCAACAGTGACTTCAAAAAGATGCTTAACCTCATGTCCAGAGGGCTCGAGATCAGCATAAACAACCAGATTCTTTTAATCAACATATGCTCTTGGCTTTATTACCTTCCTTTTGGGCTCTTCAAGGAATTAAGACAGATTGAAAAAGATTTAACTGTTTTCCTGAAAGGAATCATCAGAGAACATCGGGAGGCCTTGGATATGGAAAATCCCCAGGACTTCATAGATATGTACCTTCTCCATATGGAAGAGGAGATGAAGAATAACAGCAACAGTAGCTTTAATGAGGACTACTTATTTTATATCATTGGAGATCTCTTCATTGCTGGCACTGATACTACAACCAACTCTTTACTATGGTGCCTTCTGTATATGTCATTGAACCCTGAGGTGCAAGGTACTTAATGACTGCTTCTGTTATCTGTGTTCTACATGTAGGACCAATTAGTCAGTCAATAAACATTAAGCACCTACTATGTGCCAGCCACCTTGCTTAGCACTGGGGATAGAAAAAGAGGCGAAAGACAGTCTGACCTCAAGAAGCTTACAATTGAATGGACTAGGCAACATGCAAGCAAATCATATACAAAGCAAGGATAGGTAGGAAATAATTAAAAGAAGGAAGGCACTAGAATTGAGGGTTTAGAGAAGGCTTCCTCTAGAAGGTGGGGATCTTAGGATTTAGAGTTAGAAGGGGTCTCGATGGCCACCTAGTCCGACCATATTATTTTACAAAGGAGGAAACTGAAGCTAAGTGACTGGTCCCAGATAGCACAGGTAGTAACAGAGATGGGAGTTGAACATGGGTCCTCTGATCACCTGCACTACTCCTACCTTTCCAGTCTTCTTCTTCTTTTTTTTTTTAATTTTTTTTTTTTTTTTGCGGAGCAATGGGGGTTAAGTGACTTGCCCAGGGTCACACAGCTAGTAAGTGTTAAGTGTCTGAGGCTGGATTTGAACTCAGGTACTCCTGAATCCAGGGCCAGCGCTTTAACCACTTTGCCATCTAGCTGCCCCCCCTTTCTAGTCGTCTTATGCCTTCCACTGTGGCCTCCTAGCTTTTCTACATCCATGGTGCTCCATCTCTAGACTGCTCTCCATGCTTACAATACTCACCCTCTTCCTCTCTACCTCTTGGCTTCCTTCCCTTTGTTGTTGTTTGTCCTTCAATCTCGAAGAGGACCATGACATCAGGAGGTGATGTCATGACTTGCAGTGAATTGGATTTAAGTGAGGGAAGGCTGTGCAAAGTTACTCTTTCCTTCAGAGCCATCTGGATTCAGTGGCAAGATAAACATAAGGATGACCAGAGATGGCCCTGGATGTTTAAGGCAATTGGGGTTAAGTGACTTGCCCAGGATCACACAGCTAGTGAGTGTCTGAGGTGAGATTTGAACTCAGGTCCTCTCAACTTCAGGTCCAGTGCTCTATCTATTGTGCCACCTAGCTATCCTTGGCTTCCTTCAAGTCCCAACCAAAATTCTGTCTTCTGTGAGAAGCCTTTCCTAATCTTCCTTAATGCTCATGCCTTCTCTGTATTGATTATTTCCAACTTATCCTGAATATGTTGTTTGTCTATAGTTCTACATAGACTTGTGAGCTCCTTGAGGGTAGGAGCTGTGTTTTGCCTTTCCCTAGAGCTTAGCAAAGTGCTTAATGTGCTTAATGAATGCTTGTGACTATTTCTGAGCCAGGCTATGATGTTGCCTCCAGGGGACATGGGCAAATTATCTCTTTGTCCTAGAATGCTATAGGGCAACTGAGCTGTGCCCAAGAATTTAGTTTTATCAACATTGGCAAGACCAATGCATTGTTAGGAAAGGGAAGAACAAAAAAGGAAAAAAAAAATAGGGAAATGTAAAGGTGGAGAGAGGGGGAAAAAAGGAAACAAAAAAGGGAAAAAAATATATATGGTACAATGAAGGTCTCCAGTGATTCCACTGTAGCTCACAGTGTTAGTGGTGTCACAAGTTGCTCATTCCTGATTTAAACATTTAGAACCCATGAAATGTGGTCTGACCAGGACATGGTATAGTGGGACTGTCACCTTCCTAGTCCTGGACACTCATATACCCTCGGGCCGTATTAGCTTTCCTGCCTCTTGTGTCATAGTATTATTCATAATGAGCTTTTGACCCACTAAGGTCCCTCTCCCCTAAACCTTTTTTTTTCAGATAAACTGTTTTTTATCCATGCCTACCATACCATGTTCTTCTGAAGTTAATTTCTGAGCGCAAGTATAAGAGTTTACAAGAGCATTCTGAATCCTGACTCTTACCCAGTGTGTTATTTCTCCAATTCAACTTTGTATCCTCTGCAAATTAGGTCAGCAGACCACCTATAGTTTTATACAAATTCTTTATGAAATCATAAAATATATACCATGGCACATCCTTCCAGGATCTTTGAAGAGTATTCCCTCTCTCTATGCATATCTCAGCCCTTCTACAACTTAGGAGATGGTCTTCAAGGGTTTCTGTGGCTAGAAAATGTAATTCTATAGCCAACCTGGTGATGAGCCTCCCTGAATTTGGGCTGGGACATCACTGGGACAGTCTATGCAATCTTTTCAGTGTGGTAGCATCTGACAGGATACTGTTGGTATTGCCCAGAACCATCTCTATGCCACCATGAAGCATGGGAGTAGGGATTTCAGTGGAGGGATTTGTACATAAAGGATAAGGGATCTGCATCTAGGTGGCAAAGTGGAAAGAGTGCTCGGTCGAGATTTGCAAAGACCTGAGTTCAAATCTGGCTTCAAATACTTACTAGCCATGTGGTCCTGTGTAAGTCACTTAACCTCTATCTGTCTCAGTTTCCTCAACTGTAAAATTAGGATGAAAACAGCACTTACCTCAGAGGGTTGTTGTGAGGATCAAACAGGATAATATTTTCAAAGTGTTTAGCACAATTCTTGGTATATAGTAGGTATTTAATAAATACTCATTCCTTCCTTCCTGCTTAGCTTCATACAAAATTGAATGTTGAATCTCCTCTTCTCCATATTTTCTCATCTCTCCTTTCCTTTTTCATACAGAAAAGGTCCACAAAGAAATTGAAAAGGTCATTGGTCCTGACAGAGCTCCATCCCTTACTGACAAAGTCCACATGCCCTACACAGAAGCCACCATCATGGAGGTGCAGAGGATGTCTGTGGTAGTCCCTTTTGGCATTCCTCACATGACTTCAGAAAAAACCAGTAAGTCCCTGCATGAGAGGTTGATTTGTTGATGGGTATGGGGTTTTTTTGTTGTTGGTGGTTTTTTTTTAAAGTATTTTATTATTTTCCAGTTACATGTAAGAATAGGGTTTTTTTGTTTGTTTGTTTTTTGTTTTGGGGGGGCAGGGCAATGGGGATTAAGTGACTTGTCCAGGGTCACACAGCTAGTGTCAAGTGTCTGAGGCCAGATTTGAACTCAGGTTTTCCTGAATCCAGGGCCAGTGCCTTATCCACTGTGCCACCTAGCCGCCCCCAAGGATAGTTTTCAATATTTGTTTTCACAGGATTCTTAGTTCCAAATTTTTCTCCCTCCTCCCCAAGACAGAAAGCAGTCTGATATAGGTTGTATATGTACAATCACATTAAACATATCTCTACATTAGTCATCTTCTGAAAGGAAAATCAGAGCACAAGGGGAAAACCTCAAAAAAGAAGGAAAAAAACAGTCCAAAAGTAGAAACAGTATGGTTCAATCTGCATTCATAATTCACAGTTCTTTTTTCTGGATGTTAAGAACATTTTCTCTTATGAGTTCTTTGAAATTGTTTTGGATCGTTGCATTGCTAAGAAGAGCTAAGTCTATCACCATTATTCATCATATAATGTTGCTGTTATTGTACACAATGTTCTCCTCGTTCTGCTCCTCTCAGTCAGCATCAGTTCATGTAAGTCCTTCCAGGTTTCTCTGAACTCTTCCTGCTCATCGTTGTGCTCAGCACAATAGTATTCCATTACATTCATATGCCACAACTTGTTTAGCCAATACCCTATTGATGGGCATTCCCCCAATTTTCAATTCTTTGCCACCACAAAGAGAGCTGCTATAAATATTTTTGTACATGTGGGTCCTTTTCCCTTTTCAATGGTCTCTTTGGTATACAGACCTAGCAGTGGTACCACTGGGTCAAAGGGTATGAACAGTCCCACAGCCCTTTGTGCATAGTCCCAAATTGCTCTCCAGAATGGTTGGATCAATTCACAGCTCCAAATGAGTATGTTGGGGTTTTTTTTGGGGGGGGGGAGGCAGGGCAATGAGGGTTAAGTGACTTGCCCAAGGTCACACAGGTAGTGTCAAGTATCTGAGGCCAGATTTGAACTCAGGTCCTCCTGAATCCAGGGCCACTGCGCCACCTAGCTGCCCGATGAGTATGTTTTTAACATTATTTTGAGGACAATTCCCTCTTCCACTGTGTATGGTTCAAATGATGGGGGTGATTGTGTCATCAGAAGCCATCAACTCCACCTGGCTCAAGGCAGAGCCAACCATTATATATCCTGTATGAGAAAAGGTATGGATTACATATTATATAACAATTAGGCATGTTTAATATGCCTATTTTGACCTTTAATCATCTGTTATTAAATAGTCTTCCAGACATCCCAGGGCTCCTAACCAAGTTCAAGACTGTTTGGAGGTTTTCCATTAAAACTATTGCCATGCTCTCCAAATCCAGAAAAGAAAAAAAAAGAACTATGGAATCTAGATGCAGATTGAACCATACTATCTCTATTTTTTGAGGTTTTTCTTTGTTGCTCTGATTCTTCTTTGACAGCATGACTAATGCATAAATATGTTTAATGTGACTGTACATATATAACCTATATCAGATTGCTTGCTGTCTTGGGGAGGGGAGAGGGAGGGGAGGAAGGGAGAAAAAATTGAAACTAGAAATCTTATAAAAACAAATGTTGGAAACTATCTCTACATGTAACTGGAAAATAATAAAATACTTTTATGGAAAAAAAAAACTATTGCCTTCTGGGGTCAGCTAGGTGGTGCAGTGGATAAAACACTGGCCCTGGATTCAGGAGGACCTGAGTTCAAATTTGACCTCAGACAAACTTGATACTTACTAGCTGTGTGACCCTGGGAAAGTCACTTAACCCTCATTGCCCTGCCAACTAATTTCTAAGTCTGACGAAGGAAAAGAAACAGCAAAGTCTCCAAGCCATAAAATATAGGTTTATTGAGAGAGGGCCTATCTCACAATAAAGTCGGTCAGTCAGGGCTTGGACCTGAAAGTCCTTGAGTTACAGAATCAGTGGGTTTTTATACCCCTCCAGAGCTTGAATGCTTCTATACCACACTAATTAAAAGTATCTAAAATTAAAACATCTTCTTAGGAAATATGGAAACTGCCTACATGACAAATGTCAGCATTTTCCAATACTCTTATCAGTCTTCTTCTGGCAACAGGGTCATAATTCTGCTGCATGATCCCCTTGAGTCAAGCCTATCACTCGTGGTTTCTAAAATGTAGTATTGCTGACTATTGTATCTTCTGATATTACTTAATGCTTGACATTGGAAAGTATCATCTGACATTATTAATTAGAAAGAAAAGAAACTTAATCTACTAATACAATTAAAATAAGATATCTAAATATAACAAGTCACAATTTTTCAGTTAATATGCTGATTATTATCATAATTAAATCACTTTAAATCTCTTATAACTAAGGGGTGGGGAAAATCTCACTCACATGTCTAAATGTGGAGTTAGGGATTTTAGTGGGATAGGGGAAAGGTACTGAATTTGGAGTCACTTGACATCTCAGAAAGCAGACACTTAACATCTCCGGGCCTTAGTATCTTCATCTGCAAACTGATTTCACCCAGAAGGCTTCATGTGTGAAGCAAGGATTCCCACTGTCATCAATATTATTCAATATTATGTTGGAAATCCTAGTAATAGCAATAAAAAAGAAACAGAAGGAATAGGGAATGAGGTAAAACTATCTCTTTTTTGCAGATGATATAATGATATACTTGGAAAATCCCAGACTCAACTAAAACGTTAGTTGAAACAATAATTTTATCAAAGTAGCAGGATATAAAGTAAATTCACATAAATCATCAGCATTCCTATATATCACAAACAAAACCCTGTAAGAAGAGATAGTAAGAGATACCCCATTTAAAATCACTCTATACAATGTAAACTATCTGGGAATACAGAGTTCAAGTGCAGCCTAAGACACTTGCTAGCTGTGTGACCCTGAGCAAATCACTTAACCTCTCTCAGCCTCACTTTTCTGTTCTATAAAATAGGGATAATAATAACATTCACCTCCTAGGGTCATTGTGAGGATAAAAATGAGATATTTGTAAAGCACTTTGCAAACTTTAAAATGCTATATAAATGTTAGTTGTTTTAAATATATGAATGTTACTGGATGAGTAAATCATAACTGAGGCACTATTCATTTATTTCTCTACTTCTCAAAAATTTTTATTGTTATTATTTATTTTTTAATCATTTAAATTCTAAATTCCCTTCCTCCCTCCAACCCCTCTCCTGCCCACTAAGAAGGCAAGCAATAATATATCAATTGTGCCTGTTATATCATGCAAAACATATTTCCATATTTTCCATATTAGCCCTGTCACAAAAAAGCAAGACAAATAAAGAAAGTGAGAAAATTAGAATTTGCACTGTTCCCTCTCTGGAGGTGTATAGCATTTTCGTCATGAGTCCCTTGGAATTGTCTTGGATCATTGTATTGAACAAAGTGGCTAAGTTTTTCACTGTGCATCATTGTTGCAATATTGCTGTTAGTGTATACATGTTCTAGTCTGTTCACTTTACTCTGCATCATTTCATGTATGTCTTACCAGGTTTTTCTGAAACCATCCCTCTCCTCATTTCTTTTTTTCCCCTTTTTAGTATATTCATACAACTCAACAATCTATTTTATTACATATCTACTGCATGCCAGGTACTGAGGTAGGTTCTGTGAATACAAAATACAAAAAAGCAGGTCCTGCCCTTTAGGAGGGCATTACATTCTATTGGGGAGATTTAACATGTACTTAGATAAGGAAATGGTGCATCAAGTAATTGATGGGCATTCTCATGATGTCCAATTCTTTGCCACCGGAAAAAGAGTTGTTATAAATATTTTCATACATGTAGGTCCTTTTTCTTTGATCTCTTTGTGAAAGGTTTTATTGCCCAGTTTTTTATAGGCTTTTGGGCATAGTTCCAAATTGTTCTACAGAATAGTAAGATCAGTTGATAACTCCACCACCAGTTAACTAGTGTCCCAATTTTCCCACATCCCCTCTAGCATTTGTCACTTCTTAAAGGTATGAGGTGGTCCCTCTATCTCCTGATAGGTACCCACACTTATTCCCATAGATTTTTCTTTTACATAATGTATACCTAGAGAAAAGGTTATTTACTTGTAATGCCTTATATAAACAAGCATATCTCTTGCATTTGTATTCTTATGTTGCATTAGAATTGATGAGCTTCATTTTGGCAAACAGAACCAGGTTAAGAAACTAAGTAGTCTAAGAAATTTGGAGATGTTTATGGAATGATGAGCTAACCATGGTATGGCTTATGTGTATGTGTATTTTTCTAGTTCTCCATGGGTACACCATCCCTAAGGGTACTCTAATTGTAGCCAACCTGTGGTCAGTACACAGAGACCCTGCCATATGGGAGAAACCTGACAACTTCTATCCTGAGCGATTCCTTGATAAAGAAGGAAAACTTATCAAAAAGGAATACTTTATTCCATTTGGGATTGGTAAGTTCCACCATGGAAAATTGACTCTGTTCACAAGGGAGTTGGAACCAAAGGGCCTTTTATCATTTCATCTCAAGATGTTAAAGAAAAAATAACAAAATAAAACTCAGGTGCTCTTTTTGTTCCCATAATGTTGGCAAGCTACAAGTTAGGATAAAATGGATAATTTAGATAATGCTTTTCTACTATGATCAATCTTGAATTGAAAACAAACCTATCATCATGGATTTTCATCTTGGAAACTATTATTACTAATAAAAACTAACATTTATATAGTACTTTAAGGCTTTCAAAGTGTTTTTGCACTTGTCATCTTGTTTCACTTAATCCTTACAACAAATCTGTGAAGTAGGTGACACTATTATCCCTATTTTTCAGGTGAGGCTTAGAGTGGTCAAGTGACTTGCCCAGAGTCACACTGCTGGTAAATATATGAAGCAAAATTCAAATTCAAGTCATCTTTCAATTATAATAAATTATCATGCCATCTAGATGCCCCAATTCTACTACCAGAAATAATGTTCAAAGCTACCCTCAAACACAGACTGCTACTTGAATTAGAGTTACCTACGGGCCTTCTGCCTGAATTGCTCTTTGGGAGGTATGGGACCTTGACTACTGCCAATCCCTATTTTTCTAAAGGTCTTAGATTAGAGAAATTATGATTTCTTTGCAATTAAAAAAAAATAAAGTGCTTTCAAAATGTTCTTACCTTTATTCTCCCTAATAAAAATTGAGGGTAGCATCCGGGAGTGGATAAAAAGCTAGCTTCAATGTCAGGAAGAACTGGGTTTAAGTCCTGCCTCTAACACATACCAACTGTATGACCCTGGGCAAGTCACTGAAATTTGTCAGTGCCCCAGGTGATTCTTAAATCCATTCATTACAGAGCAATGCTAATCTTCTGCCCTGGTCAAAGGAATTTCCTCAAGGGAGTTCTCTATATCAGCAATGTCCAATACAAATGAAAGTGATTAAGACTCCGTTTGCACTTAGAAAACCACAAGATTATCACTGTTTCCTTGTATTTTCTATTTATTTTGTTCTCTATTTCCCAATTACAGTTTAACCTGGTTAGGGCAGCACTCCAGACTCCTTCGTTGACACCTCTGTTGTACACGAATAAAATCACAAGGAAAAAAAGGGCAGCATGGGGAAGATAGAGATGACCTGATAGAGGGCTTAGGGCCAGGTCTTGTGCTGAGTGCTTTATAAATAGCATCTCATTAGGCTGAGTTTTGTTCTCTGACCCTGCTTTGATTTCGTGTCACATTATGGGAAGCAGTACCCTACATTCTACAGAGCACATACACCCTTGAAACCATCTCTCACCCCAGGTCGATTTTGTGACATCAGCGCTCTCATACTCAATTTTTTGGATGCATAATCCCTGTTTAGTTTTGGCCAAGCCCTTCTTTTTCTCCTGTAAAAAGGTCGGGCAGTAGAGATAAACTCATACCCCCTTAACCAAAGCGTATTTGGGGGTTTGGAGCTGGAAGGGAGCTAAGAGATCAACTAGGCTACCCAGAAAGATTAAATCAATTGCTCAAATGTCAACATAGCAGGAAAATCTAAACTCATGAGCCTTACTCAGTCGTTTTCAGTTGTGTCCTAACTCTTCATGACCCATTTGGGGTTTTCTTGGCAAAGATATTAGAGTGGGTCGCCATTTCCTTCTCCAGCTCATTTTACAGATGAGGAAACTCAGGCAAACAGGGTTAAGTGACTTGCCCAGGGTCACACAGCTAATAAATATTTTGAACTGGAGTCTTTCTAACTCTAGGCCCAGTTCTCTATCCACTGCACTATCTAGCTACTCTGTGCCACCTAATAGTGATTCCCAATTCAGTACTTTTTCTTGATTCTGTCCAGCCCGTGATATTTACTACCATAGATAATTGAATCACCAAATATTGTGGCAGATGAATCATCCTCTTAAGGGGTGAAGGCATTCCCCTGCAAAATTATTTTTATTAATACATAGCTGCTTAGCTGCAGTGTGTCATAGTATATAGGAAGCTGACTTTGAAACCAGGTCTTTTCTGCATACTAACTATGTGGACTTAGGGCATATCCCAGTCTCTCCTTGGTTTAAAACAAAAGTGTCAAACATGCTCCCAGCCCAACATTCAAGTACCTTGGGAACCTGATTAAAATGTAATTGGAGAATGCTTACCAAACAAATAAAAATACAACATAGATATTGTTAATTTGTGGTTTTCTAAATCAATATGCTTCCATAGGAATCCACATAGGAATCCACTGTTCTAGGTAGCGCTCTAAAATTTAAATGGCCTAGAAGGTACTGACCTGCATTGGCAAAGTTTCCTTATCTGTGAGTTCCCTGAACAATAGAAATCATAGGTCCAGGTCTACATAGATATCCATATTTATAGTCATCCATAACTAGTAGACTTTTGGAGAAGGAAATGGCAAACCACTCCAGTATCTCTGCTAAGAAAATCTCAAATGGGGTCATGAAGAGTCAGACAAAACTGAAAACAAAAGTGGGCTTTTATCCACTAATGGATATAATTGGGAAAATGTAATTAAATACAATTGGGAAATACTTCAAAAAAATTAAAAGTCGGGACAGCTAGGTGGTACAGTGGAACCTGAGTTCAAATCCGGCCTCAGACACTTGACATTTACTAGCTGTGTGACCCTGGGCAAGTCCCCCACAAAAAGAAAAAAAAAGTCCACAATAGGTATGGATGTGGACATAGATAGATGTTGATAAAAATATAGATATAAATAACATGTCAATATGGAGAGATAGAGGTGTATATATACACCTGCATTTGAAAATGAGTAGAATTCCACATAGCTCCATGTGGGAGGGGTGGGAGGACATGCATGTAATCCCTGCTGCTGGGGAGGTTGACCGTGGGTTCAGGTGAGCCTCTAGGACCAGGCTGCTTAATGAGGATAAACCAGCCCAGGTCAGAAAACCAGAACAGATTCAAGCTCCTAAAGTGATGTGAATAGCTGAAGCCCTAGCAGCCTGGGTGAGATGGGGAGCCACAATCTCCATACTCCTCCTCTAAAAAAAAGAATTTCACAACAATCAGATTGGTCCTATGGGGGGAAGGTGGTAGTTATTTTACTTATTTGTTTTTAATCTCCTTACTTTAGGAAAGCGTGTATGTATGGGAGAGCAACTGGCAAAAATGGAATTATTCCTGATGTTCGTAAGCCTTATGCAGACCTTCACCTTTGCTTTACCTAAGGACTCCCAGAAGCCCATCATGACTGGGAGATTTGGCTTGACTTTATCACCGCATCCATTTAATGTGATCGTTTCTAAAAGATGAAGAAAAGACCCAAGAAGAGATGGTGGAACAGAAAGTCAATTTAAGAACAAAATTCTTCTGAAATGCTGGTTCCTCCTTCTAAAGTAACTTACAAGCATTTTGAGGCTTAAAAATTTCTGGTTCCAGGTGCAGGTTAGGGGGAAGTCGAAGAGGAAAAAGGCAAGAGTGGGAACTTGCCTCTCAAAGAGAATACCTGAATCCTAACAGAAATACCCCAAGCATGCCATGATGTCATCAGTCTGGTCACTTGTATTTGTAAATTTACTTAAGTAGATAATGGCCAAGGTTCTGAACTGGGAAACAGAAAACATGTATTTTAATCCTAGTGTTCAAAACTAAGAAGTCTATTCTCTCACCTCCTTCTGCCTCGGTTTTCCCATATGTAAAATGGGAATAACAATTTCTAATTTGTTGTTCTTATTGAAATGAACTTTTAGGAAAACATAGTGAGTTTTTTGAGAGCCAGGGTTGAAGGCAGACTGACTTGATTATTGGTTGCTGATAACAGTGACAAAATATGGAAGCTCTATCCAAACTTAAATACTTTAGAACAGCAGTTCTCAAACTTTTTGGTCTCAGGACCCCTTTTACACTCTTAAAAAATTATTGAGGAATCCCCAAAGAGCTTTTGTTTATGTGGATTTATCTGTCAAAATTTACCGTATCAGAAATTCAAACATCTTAATACTATTTATGAAAATAGTTTTGACCTCATAAATTCACTGAAAGGGTCTTGCAGACCCACAAAGGACTCCAGATCATGCTTTAAAATATACTTTTGGGGCGTCTAGGTGGCGCAGTGGATAGAGCACCGGCCCTGGAGTCAGGAGTATCTGAGTTCAAATCCGGCCTCAGACACTTAACACTTACTAGCTGTGTGACCCTGGGCAAGTCACTTAACCCCAATTGCCTCACTAAAAAAAAAAATAAATTAAAAAAATAATAAAATAAAATATACTTTAATTTCAGTTGGGACTTAAAAATGGAACTACATTGGGCTTAGCTTTTTTTTTTTTTGCTTTTGCTTTCTTTCTTTTATTTATGTGGAGAAACATGTTGAAGAGGAAAATTCAAGATTTAACTTTTACAATCTATCTTAAAGCCATATTTATTTAAATCTCTGTAACTACCTCTGAATGCTCAGTGTATGCATGAGTGATAAGCACCACTAAAGAAATAAGCTGTGTTGATGTCACAAAATTCCTTCCTTTCTGAGTTTTGCTTGTGATGATGTAGCTTTCTTTGCTTCTTGCACACTCACTAGCTGTAGTGTTTAGGTTGGCTTTCTTCTTGTGGTGTTGACTAGAAGAGAATAAAGATTTATCAGGGAATGGTTCTGGTTTCAAATCTCACCACACTTGCTCCATGTGCCTTTTCTCTTTGACTCTTTCCAATGCACTCAACCCTTTCCTTCTAATAACTTCAAAGTCCCAAAACAAAACAACAACAACAAAAGCATGTCCATCTTGCCTGCATGGAACCTGGCAATTGGTTTTTCAACAATCGTATTTGAAAAGAGCCTACATCAGGAATTCTTAACCCAGGGTCTGTGAATTTAGGTGGGAAAAACTTTATGTCTTGATGTTCTCTAACCTTTGGAATCCTGTGTATTTTATTTTAGGTACTTAAAACTATTCTTCTGAGAAGGCAGTCATAGGCTTCCACAGGCTACACAGGGTGTCCATCACATCAAAAAAAGATTAAGAACCTCTGAGTTAGAAGGACTCACCTTGTATTTAATATTCTTTGTCAAACTGAGCAAAATGGCAGCTTGCTTTCTTCTGAGGCAGCTGTTTGGGAAAAGCTACTATTTTATCCCAGCCTACCAGCCCAGGCAGAAGACAAAATCCTTAGAGTAAAGTTCCTATGTTCCTTTTTCATTGTGAAGAAAAACCTTTTTTTGGAGAATATTCTGCATTCACTAAAGGATATTGAGTATTGTTCTCCCTTTTCCATTGCAAATATAGGATTGAGTGAAAGAATAAGTATTTATTAAGCACTTACTATGCACAAAACCTTGTGCTAAGTCCTGGGAAGATACAAAGAGAAACAAGACAGTCCCTCCTCTCAAGAATCTCAAATTCTTTTTTAAAAAATCTTTAATTTATTGTTATATTTTTCCCACTTATACATAAAACAATTTTAACATTCATTTTTTAAAATTTTAGAGTTCCAAATTTCTTCCCTCTCCTCTCCCCTCCTTGAGAAGGTAAGCAATTTGATATTTATTTATGCATATGCAATCTTCAAAACACATTTCTGTATCAGCTATGTTGTGAAAGACAACATAGGCCAAAACAATAACAACAAAATAAAGTTTAAAAAGTATGCTTTGATCTGCATTCAGACTCCATCAGTTCTTTTTCTGAAGGTGGATAGTATTTTTCATCATAAATCCTTTGGATTATATTTCAATAAAATGAATAATAACTAAATAATAATTTTAATACAATTTAAATTGTATTGCTGAGAATATTTAAGTCATTCACAGTTGATTATTGTACATTACTGTTGTTACTGTACATAATGATCTCCTCATTCATTTCACTTTGCATCAGCTCATCTAAGTCTTTTCAGGTTTTTCTGAGAGCATCCTAACAGTATTTCATCATAGTCATATACCACAACTTGTTCACCCATTCCCTAATTGATGGGCATCCCCTCAATTTACAATCCTTTGCCGCCACAAAAAGAGCTGAGAAGCTTATGTGCTAATATAAGAGAGGCAACCAATATGGAAGTTTCCAGGTAACAGTCACAGAAAGGTCTCACAGGTGTAGCTGATGTAAGATGGTAAGTGTTGATGCAGGCCTCGTGCTGATAATTAACTGATAGACCAAAAGATTTGAACTAGAAATTGTTCATAGTTATGCAGATTCATATTTTATATTCATGCATTGGAAACCTTTCCTAAGCCTTTATTCTATGCATGATCCTAGAGTAGTGTGAAAGGGGAAGCCTGGAGAGGGCAGGGGTTCTGCTTGGAGCATGTAACATTGGGTATTCTAACTTAAAGGAAAGATTTACATTGGACCTTTGTGTGGTCTGAAAATGCCATAACTCTGAATGGATGTCATTGATTTGAATTGCTTTGAGCTACCCTGTGTTTAATTTGCATCCTGGACTCTGTTGTGCGTCATTTGCCATTGTAAATAAAATGCAGTTCACAGGAACTCTGCCCTCATGGGGATTATAGACAGCATAAGACAAAACATAAAGAACTAGTACATGATGTTGCAAGGGACAGACTGCAAAATACCATTTTCAGGAGGTTAAGTAAACAAGTAAAACATGCGATTTTAACCTCCAGAGGGGACAGACTGCAACACCTATGCACCAGAATATTTGGTCTCCTCAGCTTGGAAAGAGGATTTTTTTACTCTCCTTTTGGGAGACAGGCAGTTGTTAGCTATTGTTACTCCTTGAGAACAGAAAAAAAAAAAAAGGCAAAAATACAGTGGCTGCCCTGAGATGTATATGGACAAGAAGCCCTGAATGATCAGAGCTTCAGTCCGTTAAAACTAAGGCAGGCTCCAGAGCCCCAGCTCCTTGGGTTCAGACACTCAAGATTCCTCTTATTCATGATCAGATTTTCTGTTATCTTTTTAATCCCAAATGGGTTTATCCAATCACCCCCATAATCCAATTGATTATTGTTTTATAAAATGGAAAGTAAAGCCAGCTTAATAAAAATGTTGGTAGGAGATGGAAGTAATACATTCCAGACTGGAGTATAATTGGTTTTTGGATTAGCTACCCTTTTTCCTTCCTTCTATTCAAGATATTGGCCACATAGAATGATTCAGATTTGAATCTTTTGTCTAAAACTGAAAAATTCTTGGGATAAAAGAGCCACCAAGGCACCGTCCTCTGCCACATTGCTGGCCCTGTGACCCTGGGCGGATTCTCAGGGTAGTCTAATGGGCTCCTAATCTCCATTGGTAGGCCTCTTGGAGAATTGACTGCCAGGACAATCTGTGGTCTGGACAAAAACAGTCAGTGAGTTAGGGAAGTTATCCTAGAGATCTTAGGAGAAGTCAATGTATGAATTAGATTGCACTTTGAAAAATATGTCTAACTAGTGCCCCTATGTGTTTTTAATTTCAGGAACAGGCTCATTAATTTGTACATGAATTTTCATTATTA
Source organism: Dromiciops gliroides (assembly GCF_019393635.1). Lineage (NCBI taxonomy): Eukaryota > Metazoa > Chordata > Mammalia > Microbiotheria > Microbiotheriidae > Dromiciops > Dromiciops gliroides. The sequence continues at coordinate 228,556,936 of NC_057866.1, read as the reverse complement.
CTAACCAAAGATTTTTTTAGTCTACTTTATTATATCCTGCTTTGTATGACTGTCAATTAATTCAGGTGAATTTTTTGTACTAAATCACTTGGAAAATTTATTTGTATAAGAATTTACTTAAAGAATTTGTAAACCACAGTTTTTGCATTATCTTTGTAAAAAGGAAGCATTTTATGGTTGTTTGAATAAAATATATTTTTGCTTTCATTCTTTTTTCATTCATTCAACAGTTATTAAGGGGCTTTGTGTGCAGAACACTATTTTTTGAGGGCCCCAAGGAGAGAGAGAAAACTTTCCTGAAAACTGGTCTCTGGCCTCATAAAGCTTTATAATCTAGTAGAGAGATAAGTAATAAACATAGGTAATGGTGAATATAGAATGTTACATGATATGTGTGTTCAAAAAATGGAAAACAAAGTCCTCTGTGAGGCCTGAGAGTCTTTACTGACTAAAGGAGACAGGGGAGGAATCATGGAGAAAGTGGCATTTGCCTCACCAAAAAAAAAAAAAAAAAAGAATAGAAAGTGGCATTTGGGATGGGTCTTGGACTAGGCCTGGGAATTCAATAGGCCAGGAGTGGGAAGTAGAGTATTCCAAACATAGAATCAACAAAGGCTCAGGAGGTGGGGGGCACAAGTGTTTTGTGGGAACAAAATGGGGTCCAGGGTGGCTGGATCATCAAGTGTGTGGATTTAAGTATTCTGAGATTAGGCTAGAAAATGTTAGCTGACCTATTACTACTCCTGCTTCTAGGTTTGCAAAGGGCTTTACAAATATCTCATTTGATCCTCAAATGTGCTATTACTATTCCTGTTTTACAGATGAGGAAATTGAGGCCGGTGTGACGAGTAAAACTAAATGTGTGGTTGCCTTATTCCTGTCCCCAGTGTGGGGAAAACTAGCTAGGGTTTACTTATAAATTAGAAATGTTAGCACCAGTTTGGGGATTAGGCATTTATTAGTGAAAAAAGAGAACACCTGGGTCAGAAAACCAAGAAAAAGCCTATCTATCCTAGAGGACACATAAGGGTTCAACCTGGCCTGCTCTTCTCCCAAATCTGCCACCACCTCAGAGTTCCAGCCACAAAGAGGAAGATCCTATGCCTGTCAGAGTGGAAGCTCCCTGCAGGTCCCCAAGAGAGGTGACCCCACACACTGCTATAATTGGCTGGTAGCATTCACTCCATTTTTTGATGTGACTTGAAGGTGGTCTTTAGTTAACTTTCTTTAGTTAGTTAGGGGTTGGGCAGGGAGGGGTTCTAAGTCTACAGCTGCTGAGAACAATACTCTTGAGGACCAGGCAGGTGTGGCTTCAATCAAGTCAACTTTAAGTGAGTTAATTAGCAAAGTCAATCACTCTCACTCAATTCAATCAATCCAAATCAATCTCCTCCAGGTGGGGCCTTTGGGTATTGGCAAATCCCATGATTTTCTCACACCAGCAGCAGTAAAGGGTCACACAGCAAGTATATGAGGCAGGATTTGAATTCAGGTCTTCCTGCCTGTAGGTCTGGCATTGTATTAGCTGCCTATAGTGGCTTATAAAATATATATTAAAACCTCAGTAATGACTGGGTGGCACATCTGAAAACTGAATCTTTCCTCAGTAGGACCTCTGAGAAGAACTGGGAAAAGAGCCTTGGGAAATTTGGCAGGGTGATTGTTTTCTCTCCCTTGAAAGTGACAGCCTCTCCCTGACTAACCATAGCCCTTGGTTAGTAAGAAGACATTTAAAATTTTTTTTAATAGTTGATTTTTCCAATTACATGTAAAGACAATTTTAAACATTCATTTTGGGGGGGGGGGCAGGGCAATGAGGGTTAAGTGACTTGCCCAGGGTCACAGAGCTAGTAAGTGTCAAGTGTCTGAGGCCAGATTTGAACTCAGGTCCTCCTGAATCCAGGGCCAATGCTTTATCCACTGTGCCACCTAGCTGCCCCTTAAACATTCATTTTTTAAATTTTGAGTTCCCAAATTTCTCCCTCATCCTTAAAAAAGTAAAAATTTTAAATAGGTTATATCATGCAATCATGTAAAACATTTCCATATTAGTCATGTTGTGAAAGAAGATTCAGACCAAAAGGAAAAAAAAACATGAAAAAGATAAAGAGAAAAATTTATACTTCAATCTACATTAAAACTGTCAGTTCCTTCTCTGGATACAGAGAGCATTTTCCATCATGAGACCTTTGGAATTGTCTTAGATCATTATATTGCTGAGAAGAGCTAAGTGATTCATTGTTGATCATTGCACAATGTTGTTACTGTGTACAATGTTATCGTGGTTCTGCTCACTTCACTTTCCAGGTTTTTCTGAAATCTGCCTGCTCATCATTTCTTAGAACACAATATGTTCCATTACATTCACAAAACACAACTTGTTTGGTCCTTCCCCAATTGATGGGCCTCCTCCCAATTTCCATTCCAAGAAGATATTTTAGAAAATTGGACAATTCGGTCACCAAATGTGACCCACAACTAAAATAGTGCTTAAAGAAAGAGCAGGCCACAAAAACTATTCATCAGTAAGTTTTCAATTCCCAGATCAGAATTTGGCAGAAACCAGTGCTTTTGGGCATATTCCTCTCCCACAGTAAATTAGGCTTGAAAAAAAATTATTATATGCTCTCTAAATCTTTGGGGCACCTCTATAAGATAGCAGTGGCAAGTGGATAAAGAAATGACCTTGGAGCTAGGAATACATCTTATCTCTGATAAATAAATATGATGCTATACATGCCACTTCTCAAATTATGACCTGTGTACCCCTGTGGCTCCCCAGGGCCCCCAAGTCAAAATTATTTTCATAAAAATACTATGATATTTTAATTTCTAATACAATAAATATCAATAGATATACATTGTAAAAAGAAAAGCTCTTGGGGGAGGGATCAGTAATTTTTTAAGGGTATAAAAGACCCAAAATTTGAGAACCACTGCCCTAGAAAACTCTCTACGACAACAGGCATACTTTGGAGATATTGGGGATTCAGTTTCAGACCACTGCAATAAAGCAAATGCTTCAGTAAAATGAGTCACATGAATTTTTTGGTTTCCTAATTCATATAAAAATTACATTTACACTATACTGTAGTATAGTAAGTGTGCAATAGTATACCCCCATATACATACCTGAATTTAAAAATACTCTGTTGCTAAAAAAAATACTAACCATCATCTGAGCCTTCAGTGAGTTACAATCTTTTTGCTTACAGGATGGTCTTGCCTCGATGTTGATTACTAATCAGGGTGGTGGTTGCTGGAGGTTGGGGCTGCTGTGGCAATTTATTAAAATGAGACAGCAATGAAAATTTGCCACAATGATTGATTCTTCCTTTCACTTGAACATTTAGCAGCCATTATAGCGTTATTAATCTGTCTAATTTCTTATTTATTTATTTATTTATAATTTTTTCCAAGTTACATGTAAAAAATAAATTTTTTCACATTGATTTTTAAAAACTTTGTATTCCAAATTTTCTTCTTCCTTCTTTTCCCACTGTAAGAAATCAAGCAATTCAATATAAGCCTTGCAAAACATCTCCACATTAGTCAGGTTGTGAAAGAAAACAAACAAAATACCTTTAGAAAGAGGAACTAACAAAAAAATTATGCTTGAATCTGTATTCAGATACCACCAGTTCTTTCTCTACAGATGGATTGCATTTTTCCTAAGTCCTTCTGGTAGCATACTACTCAACATTTCTTTAACAGTTACTATTGCTAACTGTTTTGCCCTCCATCCTATCCCCTCCCCTTGATATTTACTCTATTTTCTATCTTCTTTCACCCTATCCCTCCTCAAGTGTTTTGCTTTTTACTGCCCCCCTCCTCCAATCTGCCCTCCCTGCCTTCACCTCTCCCCCCTTATCCCCTTCCCTTCCCACTTTCCCACAGGGAAAATATATTACTACACCAACTTGAATGTGTATGTTATTCCCTCTTTGAGCCAATTCTGATGAGAGTAAGGCTCACTCACTCCCCCAGCTTCTTCCCCATCTTCCCCTCCACTCCATAAGGTTTTTCTTATTTCTTTTATGTGAACTACTTTACCCCATTCCACCTCTCCTTTTCCCTTTCTTCCAGTGCATTCCTCTTACCCCTAAACTTTATTTTAAAGATGTCATCATGGGGCAATTAGGTGACACAGTGGACAAAGCACCGGCCCTGGACCCAGGAGACCCTGAGCCCAAATCCAGCCACCCCACCCTGACTGCCCCACAAAAAAAGGACAAACAAAAAATAAATTTTTAACAGATATCATCCTTTCATATGCAATTCACAACTATGCCTTCTAAGTATATTCATTTCAGCTCTCCTAATATTGAGAAAGTTCTTATGAGTTAGAAGTATCATCTTCCCATGTAGTTTAACCTTTTAACATCCCTCATGATTTCTTTTTCCTATTTACTTTTTTTGCTTTTCTAGGGTCTTGTATTTGAAAGTCAAATTTTCTATTCAGTTCAGGTCTTTTCATCACAAATACCTGAAAGTCATATTTTTCATTGAAGTCCCATTTTTCCCCTGAAAGATTATACTTGGTTTTGCTGGGTAGGTGATTCTTGGTTGTAATCCCAGTTCCTTTGCCCTCTAGAATATCATATCCCATGCCTTCTGGTCCTTTCATGTAGAAGCTGCTAGATCTTTGGTTATCCTGACTGTAGCTCCACAGTACTTTAATTGTTTATTTTTAGCTGCTTGAAATATTTTCTCCTTGACCCCAGATCTCTGAAATTTGGCTATAATGTTCCTGGAAGTATTCATTTTGGAATCTTTCATGAGGTGATCAATGGATTCTTTCCATTTCTATTTTACCTTCTGCTTCTAAAATATCAGGGCAATTTTCCCTGACAATTTCTTGGAAGGTGATGTCTAAGCTCCTTTTTTGGTCATGTTTTTCATGCAGTCCAATGATTTTCAAATTATCTCTCCTGGATCTATTTTCCAGGTCAGCTGTTTTTCCAATGAGATATTTCATATTGCCCTCTATTTTTTTATTCATTTGGATTTGCTTTATTGTGTCTTGATTTCTTATAAGGTCATTAGCTTCTATTTACTCTATCCTAATTCTTAAGCAATTATTTTCTTGAGAGAGCTTTTGTGCCTCCTTTTCCATTTGGCCAATTTGGCTTTTCAAGCTGTTGACTTTTTTTCATGACCCTCCTGCATCACTCTCATTTCTCTTTCCATTTTTTCCTCTACCTCTCTTACTTTGTCTTCAAAGTCCTTTGTGAGCACTTCCATGGCCTGAAACCAATCCAAATTTTTCTTGGAAGCTTTGGATGTAGGAGTTTTGACTTTGTTATTATCTTCTGAGGGTATATTTTGATCTGCCCTAAGAAACTTTCCATGGTTCACTGCTTTCTCTGCCTGCTCATCTTGGCCACTTGTTTCTTGGCTTTTAATTCCTTATTAAAGTTGGAGCACTGCTTCCAGGATGCACTGTCCCAAGATTCAGGGGATCCCAGGTGGTATGATTTAAGGAGAGGCTCGTTCTCAGCCTGTCTGGCCTATAAGCAATCACAGACCTGCTTGGTCTTTAACCCAGAAGCAGAAATCTCATTGAAATCTGATTCTCTGTAGTCTGCAAGCTTGGCACGTCTGTTCCCCCTCCCCACTGGGCCTCTTCCACTCAAATCTAGTTCCTGGGTATCCACCTCTGCTCCCTCAGAGACTCCCACTATTTCCCTCCAGGCAACTACTGGACCCCCTCACCAGTCCATGAGCCGAGATTCAGAAGAACCCACTGACACTGAAGATTCTGAGACTCTGGGGGCACGGCCTGCCTGGGACTAGATCTTCACCGTGAGCTGAGTTCCTCTCTCACTCTGGTATAACAAATCTCTCCTGCCAAACTTCTAAGCTGTCTTTGACTGGAAAACAATCTTACTCTGTTCTTTTTTGGGTTCTGCTGCTCCAGGCATTTTTTGGAGCTGTGTGGACAGATGTGTTGGGAGCTCCGAGAGTCACAGCCTTTCCTCCACCATATTGGCTCTGCCCCCCTTGGTCCAATTTCAAAACTAAATCTTAGGAAATAGGGAATTCAGAGGAGAGGGAGAGAGACACAGACCAGCAGTTGGCGGAGCAGTCAGTCAGAAGACAACATTCATTATCTTATAAGAGTCCAGTTTGCTATGCCTCAAAACAGTTACTATACATAGTAACATCAAAGATCACTGGTCATTGATCACCATAACAGATATAATATTAATGAAAACATTTGAAATATTGTGAGAATTACCAAAATGTGACAAAGAGATATGATGTGAACATGAGCTGTTGGAAAAATGGTGCTGACCAAACATGGTGGCCAAAACCTTCAATTTATAAACATCTCAAAATCTGTGAAACAAAGTACAAAACAAGGCGTGCCTGTGTAGGTTTCAGAGAGGGTGTTGACATGCATTGGAAAAGGGAATTTCTTCACTCTGAGAACTCCTTATATGAATTAAGTCATAGACCTAGTCTCTATCTGTGTAGAGAAAGGCTAGGAAGAAGACACTGGAACAAAGAACAATTGTACTCCCATCCCAACCAAGGGAAAATAAGGAGCTAACAATGTGATTTCTGTTATCTACCATTTGAAAAATATACTTAGAGTAAAGACAGGGTTGGGTTTTTTCTTCTTCTTTATGTCCGTTGTGGCTGCTACTCCTTGATCTGGGAAGGGGTGTGTGTGTGTGTGTGTGTGTTTGTGTTCTTTCAAAGTACACTCCCTCCATCCTGCCCCACCTCAATTCCTCTTTTTTTCTCTAAGCTTTTTCATTGTTCTGTGGGCCGAAAGCCTCTGAAATTTTATTACTTTCTGCCTAACCAAAAGTATCAACACATCCTAGAAAGCCATCTATAATCTACTTTTGTGCACAGTGGACATGTCCAAAGGAGAGCAGCCAAGTGGGAAATGAATGAAGAAGTAGGTTTTCTTGCCTCCTTTGAAGTTAGAGAACTGTTTGTATCCTTTAACCATTTATCTACTTGGAGATGACTTTTGCTTGTGGCAATTAGTCAGAAACAGCCTCTAACTGAAACCAGCCTCTAACTTGTGAATGTCTGGAGCCAAACAGAGCAGGCCAGAGACAGGTGAGTCAGGAATTAGAGAGAAGTTTTATTTTCAGAGTGAGGAAAAGGGCTTGCAAGCAAGGAGGGCTACAAACACATGTGCCAGGGTCCTGTTCCTAGTCAGGGGACCTGAGGTAGTGTGAGGAGATCTCAATATTTATGACTGCCCAGTGAGTTGTAGCCATGATGATGAGGGGGAAGCAAGCATGTGACAAGCTTGATTCATTGCAGGACTTTCTGAGTTTGTCCTGTGCTTGCCCAGATCAGAGAACACCTGGCAGATTGTATGATTTTTCCAGAGGGTGAGATCATCCAGAGGGTGATCACAAAGGATTGTTGTCCTGCCAAGCTCAGGGCACAGCTTGCTTGCTGGGCCTTGGCTCTGGAAAAAGGGGACCTCCTAATATTCCCCCTTTTGGTCAAAGGGAGAGGGTCTGAAAGAGCCTCTACCCTTCTGGCTAACAACCACAAGAGGCCAGTTGGGTCAGGATGAGATATTCCCCAGGGGGTCAGTTCCTTGAGGGAACCTATTGGGGAAGCATGTTCCAGGCATTATTGTTAGACGTTGTTTGCTTGCAAGCAGAAAATGGAAGGGGCAAGAATGTAGAGGGGATAAATGCCAACACACACTTGAATCAGGGCCTTGGTGGCTGGGCACATAACACAAGGGAAGAAGAAAAAAAACTAGAACAATATATTCAGTTGTCTTCTGAAATCTTGGGACAGTATTCTCATCTGGAAGTTGGCTGCTTCTGGTCCCTGGAGGGTTCTGCTGTCCACTCAGGAGCAGGGATTTTCTTTAGGTGATCCAGGAGTACACCCACAACTTTGGAAGCTTTGTGAGTAGTTAGAAGGACCTGGTAGTTTCTGGTAGGAACCCTTATAAATATAGTTACATTTATGTCAGATTACAGATCACGTACAATGAACTAGTTTTGAGAGGGGAGATTTACATGTCACCAAGGTAACCAGGAAAACAAACATAAAACATCTCAAAACAAAAGACCAAAGCAATACAGTAATTATCACAAATTAACATCAACTCTCCTTGTATCCTAGTGACACATTTCAACGTCCATTTTGAGTCCAGATGTCTCATGTAGTCAGTCATCTGGTACCTAGATATCTTTTCTTGGACCATAGGCCTTATTCTCAGGACAGCTCTGAAGGGGGCTCTGCTTCTCTGGTTCCAAATCTAGAGATTCCTAGATAATTCGGCTAGTATCAAGATTTAATATAATTTGGTACAGTGACTTAATTTTGGTTCTCTAATCTTGAAACTTCAGAGAATTTCAGTTAATATATTCCATTTGCTATTTCTATCCTTACCTAAATCCTGAACCTGATATAAAACTTTTTAAAAAATTTATGAGGGTTGGGGGCAGCTAGGTGTCGCAGAGGATTAAAGCACTGGGCTCTGGATTCAGGAGGACCTGAGTTCAAATCCAGCCTCAGACACTTGACACTTACTAGCTGGATGACCATGGGCAATTCACTTAACCCTCGTTGCCTTGTGAAAAGAAAGAAAGAATTATCAGGGTCCAACTGTAAAATGAACTCCCCTGCCTTTTAATATTATAAGACAGATACTTTAAAAATGGGAAAATAATTTCACTTTCTTTACCATTATCAATACAATTTATGTGTAAAATCCAATTAATCCTTAATTAATAAATCCTTAATCCAATTGTGAGAATTTATTGCTAAAACATATTCAAAGCCTGATTGTTTACAACAGATAAATTTAGAAGCCAATTATATGCATCTGTATATAGTTCCTAGAAAAACATCTAATCCTGTTGCTTTCCTTAAAATTTACTACTCCATTTATTTAGAAAACTTTCACATTACATCTTTGTCTTATTGCTTTGCCTAATCATTTCCCCCTTAGGAGGAAGGCTATCATCCCTATATTATAATTTGACCACAAACATAGACTTGCATCTTATATTAGTTACTTGGAGATGTTCCAGTATCAATCTATTGTACTTACAAAACTTCTTGATTATAGAAATTAGCTATAAAAGGAAAAAGAGGGGGGCAGCTAGGTGGTGCAGTGTATAAAGCACCGGCCCTGGATCCAGGAGGACCTGAGTTCAAATCCGGCCTCAGACACTTAACACTTACTAGCTGTGTGACCCTGGGCAAGTCACTTAACCCTCATTGCCCTGCCAAAAAACAAAAAACAAAAAAAGGGAACAAGAGGGACATAGTTACCACAATGTCATATATCACGATGGGGGAAAAATTCCCTCAGTTTATTTTCCTTCTTTACAGATCAGGAAACTGGAGCAGAGTAAGATAACTTGCCTAAGATTACATAGCTAATAAATTTCTTTAACCAGAACATAATTCAAATTTCCCTACATTTTTCTAGCATTGTTTTTCAACACTTGGATTTGAGAATCTGATCTGAGATGAGAGGGGTTAACAGAATGAGAGAGAGAGGGTCTCCGACCAGAGATCTTTGGTTTAAACAATCCTTGCTGTGAAGTGTAAACCTTTACCCGTTTTATTTTTCTTTTTTCACTCTGGGGTTCCTTCCAAATTATCTGCCTTCCTTCATTGCCTTAGCACAATGGAGCCATCAATCTTCAGGGGAAGAGTCATCTGCCTTTAACTTTTATAAAATTTAATACTTATTTTTCCTTAAAACATTCTACAGAGTGGTACCCCAGTGCTTACTAAGATATTTCAGAAGGGAGTGAGTTCCTGGAATTACCACAAACCCTAGGAGTTTTCCCCTGCAATCTAAAAGTGATTACTCTTCAAACTCCTTAATGATTAATCTCCAAACCTCCAGAATTTGCTGTGTTTTTATTTGTTTGTTTTTAAAAGAATAAACATTTACATTAAAAAATTGAGTTTCAAATTTTATCTCTCCTTCCCTTCCTTCCTGCAGCCCTCCCTGAGGCAGTAAGCAGTCAGATATAGGTAATACATGTGCAATTATATAAAACATTATCATATTAGTAATTTTATATGGGTTACAAGAATTGGAAGAGTCCATAAACTCTCTGGTAAATATAGTCCTGGACAACCGGATTGTGCTGGACTATCTGTTGGCCACAGAAGGTGGAGTCTGTATGGTCTAGAAGAACACCTCTTGCTCCGTGCTCCACGTACAGAGGTTGCACGATGTCTCCACCTAGATGGCTGACAACCGTTTGTTCTATCTGTTTTTTTAATGGACATCTTAGATTTATTCTGTATTAGGGTCCCTGTTACTTCTTGGTCTGTTAATCATTTGTGTTTTGTGTTGTGGCCCTTGCATTTATAATTCTGGCTCCTATATTTCCCTCAGTTCCTAGACCTCTGTGGGCCCCACTCAGCAGGAAGTACATACAGAAGAAATTATCTTCGTCCCCTTTTCTAGGGCATATGAAAGGGGGAAAGTGATGGAAGAGACTAAAAAAGGGGTTAACAGATAACCTAAGATCAATAGTACCTACAAGGGTTAACAGAAAAACTAAGGTTTGTGTTCTTACAGTAACCAAGAAGGTTAGTCCCCATCAACCAACAGCACCAATAGAAACAGTAACTAGGGATCATTCACCATTAATAGCCATTAATATTGCTAGATGACAGGACACCTAGAAACCAGATCTTAAGTAAAGAGAGATCATAAACATTGAGACCTTCTGGGTCTGACAAGTTTAAGCCTGTCTTTAGGGACATGTGCAGAAAGAACCAAATGTATTCTTAGGTTCACCTAATGACATGTAAACCTCAAAAGCACACCTCCAAGGAAAAATGTACTTGCCTCAGAGGATGTCTTAGGACCCCAGGAAGTCCAAATTAGGCTAAGACCTCCCATGAACCTCCCACAAGGAGATAATGAGGAGATAACCTACTTTTTTCTCACTATAAATATAACCATTTTCCTTCCTCGAGATACTTATCTCCTTGGTGTCTCCCTGTGGTCACCACAGTATTTCAATAAAACTTGGGAACCTGAGTCACTGAGTCTTGTCATTCTTTGGAATGCTCATGATCAGTTTGATCAATTAAATCCATCCCTATTACTACATCAAGGTGAGGAGGCAGTGGTGAAGAGGGAGAACATTCCAGTCACTGAGGACAGACAGTGAAAAGGCACTCCTGAGTGTTCTCTCTGAGAATCAGCAAGTGGATGAATCTAACCAGATGGTAGAGTAGGAAGGGACTAGGCTGTGAAAGGCTTTGGATACCAGAGCATTTTATATTTGCTCCTGGAGGTAATGCAAAACCACTGGAGTTTGAACAGGTGGTTGACACAGTTAAACCTGAACTATTCAGTACTTGCTGGTCCAGGTGTGAGGTGATGAGGGCCTATGCCAAGGTGGTGGCAGGGTCAGAGATGTATGTGGGAAATATTGTGAAGGTAAAAATGACAAGACTTGTTCACAGGTCAATGTGTGAACTTGGAAGTAGAACTTTTGTGGATGATGGTAAGGTCAAAGGTGCTTCTGAGAATAGCTGAGGTAGAATAGAGGAGCAGGCTATGGGAACTGGCTGGAATTATCATTGCATAAACAATTCAAAGATCTTGAACATGGATAAGGAACATTTGATGGTGATTGCAAAATCAAAGATATGATTCTCTCTATGTGTTCTGAGGTGAGGTAGAGGAGTTGATCTTGGGAACTGAGTGCATTGAGTTACTAGGAATTTAGAGTATTTGAGGGAACATTAATATGTACACTGAAGTCACCTAAGATGATGGAGTCAGAGGTGGAGCGAGAGTTTGTGAGCCAGGCCCTGAATTCATTGAGTAAGGAAGGAGAATGTCTTGAGGGTTTGGAGAAAGTAGCCACAGAAATCTTGATTAGATGATAAATTAGGATAGTCTGAGCCTCAAAGAAGGCTGAGTGATGGTGGTGGAGAGAAGTTGGAAGTGGAAATGTAAGGAGTATTCTGACTCCCCCATCACAACCAATGCATGAAAGGGCAACCAGTACTGGGAAAAGCAGCCAGGGATGGTGTCATTCCTAAAGACTCTCAGTGAGACTGTATAAATGCCAGAAACTGAGAAAGAGTAAGGAAGAAAAAGGTTTAGGATGAAAAGAAGTTTGTTCATTTAAGCAAAAGTCTAAAGCTGGATTTCTAATGAAAGGATCATAAAATTGGAAAGGAATTTGGAGGATATTTCATCCAACTCCTTACCTTATGTGGCAAAGGAAATGGAGGCCCAGAATGGTTGTGACTTGCCCAAGGTCACACAGTAAGTAGCAAAGATGGGATTTGAACCCATGTCCTCCAAGCCCAGGGCCACCATTCTTTTCACTGTACCATATTGCCTCTCAATTATATTACAAATGGTTTTGACTTTTTTTCTTAAGAGGGGATATTTTGCATGAGTACTAATTGCTATTTCTAAATCCTCTAATGAAAGCTAGGTTCACGCTATTCTAATGAGTGCTATTAGGTCTTAGGTACCTGTACATACATTTAGTGTAGTTGGGATGATCACTTGTCACTTGTGACTTGTCAAATTATGAGGCTATTCATATATATTAACAGATATTTAAGAGTGTTGTTGTTCAGTAAACCTATTTGGGGTTTTCTTGGCAAAGATACTAGAGTGGTTTGCCATTTCCATGTCCAACACATTTTACAGGTGAGGAAACTGAGGGAAACATGGTTAAGTGACTTGTCCAGGATCACATAGCTAGTAAGTGTCTGAGGCCAGAGTGAACTGATGATGAGTCTTCCTGACTCCAGGGCTGGCATTCTATTTTTCTGCACCAAAAAGTACACATTTTGAAAGGATATAAGCAAGAATGTCAAGAATAAATTTCAGCCTTCTCAACAGCATCCCTCCCAAGTTGTTTATAGTAACTGCAACTGCAATTTCTTTGTAATTTATCAGGAATATCTCATTAGTATTGCCAGTTATTAAGTGAATGGCCTGTCCTTTGCCGTTATGTCATAAGTAGCAGCTGTTTTCTGGCTTTCTACCTGGCAAGATTTTAAAACAATCAGTACAGTTGCTTTTTTTTTTTTTAAACTGGTTCCCAATATGCTTGAACTCTTTAATTTCCTGCAAGTCAAAGGAAAATTCTGACCTTTCCTTAATGAATCCTGTTCTCCCTCCCCATTTTTTTTCTGATGAAATATGAGAGTTCAGATGAAGGGTACTGATGCAGGCTCACTCTTTTCTTGCATCACTGTAAAGGATGAATGACCATGTGAAAGATGGGAATGATATCTCAGCTGCCTGGGCAGCCTGAAGGCCTAAATTTAAAACTTAAAGATTACAAGGTTCTGGAAACTTTTTTTCTGCCTCCTTCTCTAGTCACTGAAAGGTTTGTCTCTAATTAATAGGAGAAATGATCCTTCTTTGAATTAGTAATCAATGAAGTCAATTACCTGGCTCTTAATTATCACATTTATTTGGATTACAAGCTTATTTGGAAGCTTGGTGGTTCAGTTGATAGAGCACTGGGCCTGGAGTTAGGAAAACCTGATTCAAATCCAGTCTCAGACACTCACTAGCTGTGTGACCCTGGGTAGGTCACTTAACTTCTGTTTGTAGTAATCTACTGGAAAAGGAAATGGCAAACCACTCCAGTGTTTTATCAAGAAAATCTCATGGACAGCATGGTCACAAAGAATCAGACGTGACTGAATGACTATACAATAAAAAGCTCATTTGTAAAACGCTGAAGAGGAGAATGAAATATCATTAACAGTACATGCTCACAAAGTAAAGTACATGAAGAATAACACAACTCTAGAACTTGGTATGCACCACAGGTAAGCCAGATCATTCTGATAGTGTTATAAATGATGATGATAATGGATACTATTGTTATTTTCATCTGGTTCTCATCTTATTTTTTTTTTTTTAAGGCAGGGCAATGAGGGTTAAGTGACTTGCCCAGGGTCACACAGCTAGTAAGTGTCACGTGTCAGAGGCTGGATTTGAACTCAGGTCCTCCTGAATCCAGGGCTGGTGCTTTATCCACTGCGCCACCTAGCTGCCTTCTCGTCTTTTTTAAAACTAGGTTTCAGATAGAAATGGATCTCATACACCCTTTCTGGGAAAAGAAACCATTCACATGACTGGAATCCAGGGAATTGATTCTATCAAGAACTAGAGTGCTTCAAAATGGCTCCCAAATGTTAAGGGAGTCTGTGGAGATGTAGCTAATAATCCACTAAGCAGCAACATCAAATAAGACATAAGACAAGAATACCTGCTCACCTAAGGTATTTATCAATGTCATAGAGGATGTCCTTCTCTTTTTTTACTTTTCAAATTCTCCTATTTGCAGAGTACATTGTACTAATTTTATTGCACTCACAAACACTACAAAGCTTCTTGAATAAAATATAAATTCATTTGAAAGTGATCAGCCTCACCATCCACAATAGAAAAACAAAGTCGATAAAAAACATATTGCCGGGGCAGCTAGATGGCGCAGTGGATAGAGCACCGGCCCTGGAATCAGGAGTACCTGAGTTCAAATCCGGCCTCAGACACTTAACACTTAACTAGCTGTGTGACCCTGGGCAAGTCACTTAACCCCAATTGCCTCACTAAAAAAAAAACAAAAAAAAAAACAAAACATATTGCCCAGATTTTTATATTCATTTGGGCAAAGAGCCTGCTAAGTTAGTTCATCAATAAATATGGCAGTGCCTACAGCTGATAGATAATACGCTGGTTCTAAAATTGGAAGAAGAGTAGTAGATTAGGCTGCATTGAATTTGGGAAATCGTCTATCTAATACTATGGCCATGACACACCTCTCAACATTTCTGTTCTGCTTTTACAATGGTTCAGGGGTCTCATCTTTGATGGCAGAGGTTTCCTTTAAGTTCTTTTTTTTTTTCTTTAAGTCCTTGGTATCAAATGTCTCTACTGGTGTATGGCCCTTTGTCTTCTTGGCAAGAAGAAAGCATTATTTTTCCAACTAAAACAAACCATAAAATCCTACATCCCTTCATTTGACGTTGGTGCAAAGTCTCACTCTGTTCTATGGAGATGTTGGCCTTTTTTGGTAAATTTCATGTGGTCCAGGGGGGAAAGCACAAGGTCATTGGAACCTCTTAGTTATGGAAGCAAGTTGCTCCCCCTCTCTCTGTCTCAGAAATATCTCCATCTGTAAATTGGGGCAGCCACGTAGATGATCAAAGGATCATGGAGTTAGAATTGTAAGGGAGCAGTTAAATTCATTCATTTATTTGTCCAACAAACACTCAAAGCCCTTAAGATCACTTACAATTTGTATCACCTTGAACAAGTCACTTAATTCTTTTAGCCTCAATTTTTTCTTGTGGTAAAATAATGGAATTTGGCAGAAGTCCAGGGGTCCGACTTGATTGACTTAGTAGTGTTTGAATTGGGCATGAATGAGAAACTGTAAGATGATTAGATTTTAGCCACACCTGGCCCACCCTGTTAGACCTAGCTTAACTTGGCCAACCCTGAGAAGGAGTGTCCTCAGAGGCTGTGGAACCAGTCTCAGCCACACTACTTGAAATACCTCCCCTTTGGGGGAGGGAGAAAAAGGTAGAAAAAGGGACACCAACAGGAAGTGACTCACTCTCTGTCTCTCTCTGGCCTTAGAGGAGCATTCAGAGCCGACTAGAGACTGGCGGCTGACTCCCATTGAAATTACAGACCCCTGGTGGTGAGTTAAATCCAGCCCTTTGAATTAGCTGAGCTGAAAGTAAGTTTGGCTAGAGCCAGGGAGATTATCTATTTTCCTTTTTCCCTATTCCCTTGTCCTTGACTTTATTAATTTCACCTTTGCTGTTTATTTTATTCCCATTAAATAAAACCTGATTCGTTTGTGGAAAAGAGGCTGTTAAGCTCCTTTCTTATTGGCTTGGGAAAAATAACTAAAAAAGGCAGTCTGGAGGGGAGCAAGCTTTGGACCTAGAGGTCCCTCATTATTTTCCGAACCCCAATATTATGGCAAGCCACTCAATTAACTTTCCCCATATTAAATTTGGCCCCTACACTCTTCAGTAAAATGGGGAAAATAATATATTTGTACTATGGCATTTAAAAAGTTTTGGGATATACTTTGTGGGTAATTTAATAATTTTATTAATAATGCCAGCATTTAATAAAAGGATGGTCATTCTCTCTTAGACTCAAGACAGTCAGGGCAGAGGCTCACGGCTTCTATGCCCATTTGAGGGTGGCAATCAATTCTGATTGGCTAACAATTAATGAGAGAATGAATATTACAATGAGGAGCTGAACTTTGATCATGTAGTTTCCTTCTAAGTTAGTCCCAGCCTTGGGCCACCTATTCAAAGAACTTATCCCCACCCAAACCAGAGTAATGTACAATGGCTGCCCCATCTGATGGAGTCTGGATAGAGCTGGATAGTTAGCTCAGCATTCATAGACTGAGGTCTTGAAATGAGGATAAAAGAAAAAGGGGGAAATCCTACTCTCCCAAACCATTGGTTATTTATTTATTTTTTTAGTGAGGCAATTGGGGTTAAGTGACTTGCCCAGGGTCACACAGCTAGTAAGTGTTAAGTATCTGAGGCCGGATTTGAACTCAGGTACTCATGACTCCAGGGCCCGTGCTCTATACACTGCACCACCTAGCTGCCCCCACCACTGGTTATTAATAATCATTTCTCTCAATACTACATTATGCACTTCTGAAAAACAGAACACATGGGTCCAGTGTGTGGGACATTGCTATAGTACCTGTAGGGGCCAAATTTTAATTGGGGAGAGCTAGGTGGCTCGCCACAATATTGGGGCAAGGAAGGAGACCAACAGCCTCCCTCAAAAACAGAACAGGGTTTATTAACAAGAACGAACTTAAAAACACAATCAGCAGAATTAAAGGAAAGGAAAAAAAAATGGGGGAAGGGAAACGATATGACCTGAATAACACCACTGCCCAGGGATCAGCTGAGAACACACGGCTGCTCCTGTCACTTTCCAGCTTCAAGCTAGAATGGCGAAACTCCTCCCTTCTCTTTCCCAGCAGACCCCAGGATGACCACACACAGCCCCAAGCCAATTGATTGGCAGCCCTGACTGATAGTCACATGACTGCCCTCACTGGGCTTCCAGTCATTATAATTTTGCCAGGCCCATGTAGGTATCAGCGAATGGTGATTGCCAGTGCCATATTGATGGCTACAACCAGTGGCTGGAGCACCGTGCCATTGCAGAGGTAAGGCACCTGAGTCCCAGGCCAGTGCATGAGCTGGGGTTTTTAAAATTCTAGCCAAAAGATGGGGTCATAAAAACCTCAAATAACAATTAATTCTTTACATTCCCCCCTTTGTTTCGTCAAGAAACATGGGGTGTTTCCTTGATGGAACAATACATAATAAATAATAAATAAAAAAATAACAATATGGCAACCTATGCTAACAAACAATATACTAATAACAATATAGGAAAGGGAAAATACATATTACAGATGATGTATATAGTAACAGAAGGAAAAACAAAAGCCACAAATGTTCAGTTAGAGTCCTTGCTTGAAATCTTGTCTTAGTTGAGTGTTAAGATGCCATCGCAGGGACTGGATTCCGGTCTGGATTCTGGTTGTCTCTGGATACTTTTACTTCTTTAGCTGTTGAACTGCTGGATTTCCACTAATCTTTAGTATAGCATTGTCAATGATCAAATTAAACAAGAGTTCTTCAAAATATAACTCATATAGAACAAATTTGAACTTGATACATACAGCATATTACATTCCCCTCCCAGAGGATATTTATACCCATATGCAATACAGAGTTGAGGCATTTATGACATCAATAACACTTTTTACCACCATATGTCTGGATCAAGGTCACTATACTATAAGCAGATTGCCATCTGTAAGGAAAAACATCAAAAAGTTTAGTGCAATTTAAGAAATTCCTTGTTTCTTCTTTTTATCTCTGTAGGATTTAAAATCACATATAAGTACATATATGTGTATATGTGATGTGTTGACACACATACATGTGACCCTGGGCAAATCATTTAACCTTTTAGCAACGTAGGCAAGTCTAAGGCTATAAATTTCAGATAAGATGATGACATGGGTAGGAGCAATTTCCTTGACTAGGACAACCTAAACCAATGAAATCACAGATCCAGTTGCCACTCCCCCTTCCTTCCATGGATAATCTTATATATTGTCCATCTAACTGTAAGTCTGCATGTCATACCCTGGACAATAAGTATTCTTCCTGTATCCTAATATCGATCAACAAGCATTTAAGTGGCAACTATGTTCCACTGTATTAAGTTAAAAAGACAAAAGAAAGGAAGTAAGGAAAGGGGTCCCTGCAGAAAAATTATGGGAAGCCACTAACTAGAGTTAAACAGGATAGGTAGGCATACATGGGTCAACGCTTGCATCCCTAATGATTAGATCACAAATCCCTTTTGTGTAAGGCACATGTCTGACCATGTCACTTCTGGGCAACTCCTCATCCCTTATAGAATAAAGTACAAATTCCTCGGGCTAACATTTAGGGCCGTGCACAGCTTAGAATCAGTCTTTCTTATCATATTTATTTCATGCCACTACCTTTCACAAATTCTCACTTCCAGCCAATTCGTGTTACCAGTTGTTCCATGTGCAGCCTCCGGGCATTAGGCTGTGCCCTGCTGACTGGAAAGCATTGCTTTCTCAATCAAGAAAGCAATCACTCATGCATGGCAGCAACTGTCTTTTGCCTTTGCACCACTCCCAGCTTGTCACATTTTAGATGCTCCTTATCAAACTGGTTTAGGATAACGAAGTTTCTCAACCCCCCCTCCCCCCCTTAATCAGTTTGGGGGCAATTATCCTCGACAGTGGATTAATACTTAAAAAATTGAATGTTGTTTTAAATAATTGCACATGTATAACCTACATCTGAAGGCTCGTCGCGGGGGTTGGGGGAGGGAAAGAATTTGGAACTCAAAACTTTAAATAAAAATGTTTACTAAAAATAACAAAGTGAATATTGGCGGTTAAATGTGTCTGGGTTTGACTGGAGCAGTCGGCGGCGGTTCGCGCGTGGGGCCTCTTTGGGGCAGCCTCACGGAGCATGAGTGACCTCCCTCGGCAGCGGGGGTGGGGTGGGGGCATGAAGAGTCTGTCCGGTGCAAAGTCCAGCTCGTTGGTTTGGCTCAGGGGTGAAGGCGGAGGGCTTCGGGGCGCCTCCAAGGTGGGCCTGCTCCTCCGCCGCCAAGGGGGCGGGGCTCCCCCAAAAGCAATCCTAGAGCCGCTGGCTCCCGTCCCGCCCCTCCCCCACAGCGGGGAGGAGCCAGCTGAAAAGCGGGTGAGAAGTCATGGGCCAGCGGTCACGGGCCGAGCGGGCGCGCTCTCGGCGGCGGGGGCGGGACCAGGCCGCAGCCGCCCCCCACGTGGCTGCCAGGCTGCCGCCCCGGAGGCGTTTCTAAGCGGAGGCTGCAGAACTCCACCAATGGGCTGAGGAGCGTTGGGGCCGAACGTTCCGCGACCTCCCTCCGCCCCGCCCCGTCTTCCCTTTGTGACGTCCCGGGTCACCCTCGCGCCCCGTCTATAATCTGCGCCTCTTCCCCGCCGAGCTGCCGGGCTAGCTGCCTTTGCCTGCCGCCTTTGCCTGCCGCTTACCTGCCGCTTACTTGTCGCTAAAGATGGCCTTCGTCACCCGGCAGTTCGTGCGCTCCATGGCCTCCTCCTCCTCCGCCACGGGACCCGCGGCCTCGGCCAAGAAGATCCTTATCAAGCACGTGACTGTCATTGGAGGTGGGCTCATGGGTGCGGGGGTCACGCAGGTGAGCTGGGTCAAGGTCCCCTTTCCCTGCCCCCTCGGGACGCTAGCCCTTGCCCTCTTCCGCCCCTCGGACGTCCAAGCTGCTTTAGCAATTGCCTGGTAAGGGAGGCGGGAAAGGTTTAGCCGAACCCTCGGGGTAGCTTAACTCCTTATCTGCCATACGGAGGCCGAGCTCTGGGAGGGTGGGGATGAAGGGGTGTGAAGGGGCACACCCCGCCCCTCCCCCGAAGATCCGAAGCCTTCCCGCTGTGGTTTCTTCTTGTTATTGGTTTTAAACGTTTTACCTTGTATTAAACCTTTTATGCCTTAACTCCAACTTAATCTAAGTTGGAAGCACTTTGAGAGCGGGGAATGCCTTTTTCCCCAGCATGATGAAAAGCTGCCCTAGAATAACTGTCAGAAGATCTGGGTTCTTTTAACAAATAGGATTGTAAAATCATAGGTTTAGAATTGGAAGAGGCCTTAGAGGGCTTCTAGCCCAACTCCTTAATTTCTCAGAGGAAGATCTGAGGCTCAGAGACGGAGTGACGTAATGACTTTTATTTGTTTAGTAATTTTTTGGGGGTGGGGCAATGGGGGTTAAGTGACTTGCCCAGGGTCACACAGCTAGTAAGTGCCAAGGTCTGAGGCCAGATTTGAACTCGGGTCCTCCTGAATCCAGGGCCAGTGCTTTATCTACTGTGCCACCTAGCTGCCCCCGACCTAATGACTTTTAGAACTTGGAAATTTGGAAAGAGCTTTACACTTTCATTTCATTTCAGCAAGCATTTATTAAGTACATACTATGTGTAGGAACTGTGCAAAGCAGATACTATATGTAGCCACTGTGCAAAGCACTGAGGATAATACAAAGAAAAAGCATAATCAGCCTCTTCCCACAAAGAGTTTATGTTCAAATAGAGTAGACAACGTGCAAACAACCGTGTACATACGAGACAAATAGGGGGTAAATTGGAAGTAATCTCATGGGGAGTGCTTTACCATTAAGGGGGACTGGGAAAGGCCTCTTGCAGAAAGTAGCATTCGAATTGAGGCTTGAAGGAAGTCTGGAGGTAGATGAGGTAGAACAGCTAGGATTCAAACTTCAGTTCCACTGATTTCAACTAACAGTTCCCCTTGTATTACTTAGCTGTGTGACCTTGAACAGGTCACTTAACCTGTAAAATCAGATGAATGATATCAGCACATCTACCTTATGGATCCCAGAGTCAACTCAGATACAGTAAAAAGGGCCAGAAAACTCCCACAACATTAGCACTTGCTTGGCAAATTGTAGGCAGTCAGTGTTTGATTGGGAAAAGACAAGAGTATCTCTAAAGAATTGTTTGTTTTCTTAGTGTTTCTCTCACTGTCCTTTCCTACCTACGTTTCCTACACCGTAGGGGATGTAGGTGGAGCAGTAGATAGAGTGCTGGGACCTGAAGCTAGAAAGACTAATCTTTCTGATTTCAAATCCTGTCTCAGACATTTACTAGCTGTATGACCCTGTAAAGTCACTTAACTTTGTTTTCCTTAGTTTGCACATCTGTACTCCAGTATCTCAGCCAGGAAAACTGCAAATGGGGTCACAAAGAATCAGACCCAACTGAAAAAACTACTCAGCGACAAGTTTATGGGATAAGCTGGACTCCAACCTAAGAAGGCCTGTGCTCAGTTCTGGACACATACTGGCCCCTTGATCCTGGGCAATTGGCTTAACCTCTCCAAGAACACTCTAAGACTCTATTTTGCACAGAAGGTACCATTCTTGTGTGGGCCAAGGAAGTGTACTCACACAGGAAATTCCTTTTCCTAATGAAATCAATCCTCCATCCTTATTATATTTCCCAGCCTTGGGGGAAAAAAATGAAGGTTCTTTCTCTCCAAACTGGAAAGGGTATGAAGAATTTGCATTGGGCACCAGACCAATTGTACCTCTTTCCTTTAGCACCAAGCATTGAATTGTCCTCAGAGGGAGGGAGAAAAGGGCTTGAGTAGAAGATACAGGCTCTGCCCTCAAGGAATTTCTAATCTCATCACTTATCTGTAGTACTCTGCCCTCTTTCAAAAGAGGGTTATGGTTCTCTGGTTAATTGTGCAACTGATAACCTAGTTTAGAATTTTTTGAGATTACAAACTCATTGGGGTAATTAAACCTTTACCTCTTGGTCTTGGTTTCCTTTGACCCTTAACTTATTTACACTTTGTATCTATTTTGCTTTCCTTCCTTCTGTTTGTTTTTTTGTGTCTGTGTTGTCTTCCCCGATAAGACAAGGACTTTCATCCAAATCCCAAGCACAGAAGAGGTACTTCATTAATGCTTATTGATTAAGTATAAGTGGAAATCTGCTAGACTTGGAGTCAAGAGAGACTTGGGTTTAAAACCCAGCCTCATCACTTACTAGGAAGGGAATAAAGTTTTCTCATCTGTACAATGTGGAGAATGACTTATTTTCCCTTCCTCACTGGTGGGGTTTCTAGAAAACATGATATGAATTGCCTTGCAAGAGCTATATCCCAAACTTCTGAGATCAGATTGATCAACCAAGCTCTCCCAGCAAAGTATTCCTTGATACCATTGGTCAAGAGAGACCTTTGGCTTCATTGATGGACTGCTCTGACCCAGCGTGAGACCTGATTTTGTAGATCCTTGGCAAGTTTAGGATTACTGTGAACCTTTGGGAATGCTTAAAAAAAAAACTCCAAATACCTACTAACATGCTTGGGTCAGATGACTAATTTTGGCTTTCTAAAAAAAGACTTTAATTTTAATCAAGAATTAGTCTATCTTATCTAACTTTTTTTTCTCTTTTATGTTTAACATTTTTGCTAAATTCTTAATAGTCTTTAAACTCCTTCAGCATAGAGATTTTGTTTCATCATAACTTTGTATCTCCCCCTTAGCACTATGCTCTGACCTCAGGTTACAGTTGGCCTAGTACCAAACCTTCATCACCAGATTAGTTTTTACACTTGACCTGATGATGGTCAGGACAGGGTACTAGGGGCTATAGCCTTGCCTTGCTCTTCCTCCTTCTGATGCTTTCTTGCAGGTCCTAGGTTTGTGACTTGCTGCTTGTAAGCCCTGACTAGTGAGAGAAATTATTTCTGTCTTATGTTAATATCCAATTATTTGAAATTAAGGTTTTTCCTTCTACTTCCTCATTCAAAGGCCAGTCTCAAGGAGATTTCTGACCTTGCCCAAAAATGTTACCCCACTTAGAGCAAAGCTTCTTAAACTTTGGGTTGCAGGTAACTGAAGGTGGGGGTCATGAAAAATTTGACAACAGTATAAATTTATTTATACCTATTTAAATGCCGCAGTGGGGGGTATCACATAAAATTTTCTCTGGCTAAAAGGAGTCGCAAGTGGAAAAAGTTTTAAGAAGCCATGAATTAGATGACCTCTTAGGTTCCTCCAGGTTCTATATCTGTAATCTTAGAACTGTGTTACTTTGTTTTTGTTTTAGGCCAAGACTTGTGATTTCATTGTTTAGGGAATTTCCTGATGAGAAAATTCTCCCTGCCCATGCAGTTCTGAACCTGTTCAGAAACTTGGTTTTAGACAATTTGCCTGGGAAACGGGAGAGTGATTTCCCCTGGATCACACTCACTCATCATGTGTTAGAGGCAGGACTTGAACCTAGGCCATCCTGAGGCCTAGGTCATGCTTGCCTCTTTTAATTATGACTTTGTGACCCTCATATTTACAGAGAGAAGTTTGACTACTCCCTTTATTAATCTTTGTTAGGTTTTTTGTGGCCCATATGTCTGTTACTGTGATTCAGAGATAAGGATAGTTATTGTGGAGGCACCTAGGTGACTCAGTGGGTCTGGGTTCTGGAAGACCTGAGTTAAACTCTCCCTCAGACAATGTACTAGCTGTATAACCCTGGGCAAGTCACTTAACCTCTGTTTGCCCTGATCCACTGGAGAAGGAAATAGTAGACCACTTTAGTATTTTTGCCATGAAGAGTCAGATGCAACTGAACAAAATAATTATTGTTCCAGTGGGCATTGCTTATATACTGGCTATGTTTGAGAACAAAGCACATGCCAACCAAGTTTTGCCTGATTTTGTAGGTCTCTGGCAAGTTTAGAATTACTGTGAACCTTTGGGAATGCTTAAAAAACCAAACACCTACTAACCTAGTTAGGTCAGATGACTAATTTTGGCTTTCTAAAAAAAGACTTTCATTTTAATCTGGAATTATTTTAGCTTATCAGTAACTTTTTTCTCTGTTATGCTTAACTTTTTTTTAAATCCCTTTTTATTTTTCTGGGCAGAGGCCACTGTAATTTTTGTTTTAATCAATCAACAAGCAGTTTAAGAACCTACTCCCCATAGAGCCTATTGCTAAATGTTGGAGGTGCAAAGAAGATGCAAAGACAGGCCCTGCCCTCAAGGAGCTTACTTCTCTACTTAATGCCTTAGGCCCTTTTCACTGTTCCTCCTTTTGCTCTCTGTTCCTAGGGAAGATAGCGTCACTCCCACACCTGAGGTGCTTCCCTACTGATCCTCTTCCAGGGCTCCTTTTGAACTAGGTTGGAGAGCAGTATACGCTTAATATTTTTGCCTCTAAACTCCTTGAGGGTACAGATTTTGTTTCATCATAACTTTGTATTTCCCCTAGCCCTTCTTAGGACTATGCTCTGCACTCAGTAGCTGCTTAATAAATGTTGAACATCGTTCCAGCTCAAAGCTTCTTAAGCTGTGATCACAACCCCATATGGGGCAGTGTAATTGAATGTGGGAGTTGTGAAATATTTGTCAACAGTAAAAGGTTATGTAGACCAATTTTATATACCTATATACTTGGGCTCACATACAAAATTTCTCATGCAAAAAGGAGTTGCAAGTGAAAAAAGTTCTAACTCATGTTGAATTTTAGCAGGAAAGGCATAAATTTGGTGGGTTTCTTTTTTTTTCTTTCAAATAGCAACTCTAAGGTTGTTTTACCTATGCCATGGCTCATTTGATCATGAATGCATTTGTGGAGATTTGTGTGAATTTCTCAAGCAAATTAAATGACTCATTACTTCTATTGAAATAACAGATGGGACTCTTTATTCACTACCCAGAAGGTAGTGCTTTACCTATGTTTTTCCTACTTTAAACATCTTCCCCTTGGAAGGACTTACCATTGAGTTAATATTTAATGTTTAATGTGTTTGTTTATCTAATGCTTTATCCTCTGACTTGAAATGATTGCCAACTCATCTTCCACCTGATCCTTACTTAGACTAACACCAAAGTTTATAGTACTAAGTAAGACCTGGATAGCAGAGGTCATTTATTTAAAAAAAAATTTTTTTGGTGGGGCAATGAGGGTTAAGTGACTTGCCCAGGGTCACACAGCTAGTTAAGTGTCAAGTGTCTGAGTCTGGATTTGAACTCAGGTCCTCCTGAATCCAGGGCCAGTGCTCTATCTACTGTGCCACCTGGCTGCCCCTGAGGTAATTTATTTTAAAGGGAAGGTATATCTACTGACTGTATTTTTTTTCATAGGATAAATATGAAGTATACTATACATGCTATACATATATAAGTAGTATATATTAAATATATAACAAAGTATATAAGTACATAATATAGGTATAAAGCTTCTAGAACTTCTGTGAAGAGTGTTTGCTATTTTACGTATGGGAAAATGGAGGCCCACTGGTCTTCCCTCTGGGTTTCTAGTTAGTCAATAGGTTAAGTAGGACTAGAGTTACAGAGTCTTGCTTTTAGCCTTGCTTAGCACAGTGCTTTGCACACAGTTTGTTTTCGTTTAGCTGTTTCAGTCATGTCTGACTCTTTGTGAGCCTGTTTGGGGATTTTGTGGCAAAGATACTAGAGTGGTTTGTCATTTCCTTTTCCAGATCATTTTACAGGTAAGGAACTGAGGCAAACATGATTAAGTGACTTGCTCAGGGTCACACAGCTAGTAAATGTCTGAGTCAGGATTTGAACTCTGGTCTTCCTGACTTCAGGCCCAGCACATTTGAACCCAGGTCTTCAGACTGCAAATGCATTACTCTTCTCACTGTACTATATTGTCATCAAGGGAACTGGTAGAGGTAGTCTGGAGAAGACTTAGCAATTCATTGACTTTGGGGCCAATAAACATGAAGGGTCATGGTTTCAGACCTGAGTGACTAGAAAGTTGATGGTGCCCTTGACAGAGATAGGAAAGTTAGGAAGGAGGGGAGGTTTTTGGGAGAAGATGATGTGTTTCATTTTGGGCATGCCTAGTTTGAGATGCCTATCCAGTTGGAGAAGACCGGCACTCGGGATATAAGGCCACATACATCAGTCTGGGAGTCATAAGATCATAGATTTACACCTAGAAGGGACCATAGCATTGTCTAGTGTTACCCCTGCATTTTCCTTATTAGGAAACAATCCCAAAAAGACTTTAGGTGTCTTAAGAGGGATACCTCGAGGACCCTGTCTCTCAAGTCTTTATAACTCCAAGTCTAGCAATCTATCTGCCATACTATAGGTGTGAAACTTGTGGTCTGCAAAGCTCAACTGGATTGAAATATAATTGGGAAATATTTAACAAAAGAAATGAAATACAAATTTTATTTTTGTAAATTTATAATAAACTTTACTTTTTTTTTTTTGGTGGGGCAGTGATGGTTAAGTGATTTGCCCAGAGTCACACAGCTAGTGTCTGAGGCCAGATTTGAACTCCGGTCCTCCTGAATCCAGGGCTGGTGCTTGATCCACTGTGCCACCTAGCTGCCCCCAGTAAATAAACTTTATTATAAATGTCTATAAAGTTTTATAAATTTACAAATAAAACACAAATGTTTTTATATTAATTTATGATAAAATAGAATTTTTATTTTTTATACATTTATAATCAATAAAATACAAAATAAAATTTAAAACAGTAGAACATAGATAATGTTAATTTGTGGTTTTCTAAGTTAACATGCAGCCTACAGGAGAGCATGATGTCTCTGCTGATAAGGCTTTAAGAAACTGGATGGAGAGAAACTGACTTAGGACAGAGCCTGGTGGTTAGTGGATGGGACAAGAAAGATGAGCCAGCAAAGGACACTCAAGAGTAGTTTTACATGGGTAGGACGAAATCTAAGAAAGAGAACTATGTCACAAAAATCCGGAAACTGAGAGAGGACTGAGGAGGACTGTGGGTCAGATAATGTCAGTGCAGAGAAGTCAAGAAGATGTAGACTAAGAAAAGACTATCAGATTTAGTAGTTGAGAAATCATTAAGGACTTTAGAGAAGGCAGCTTCACCTGAGTGATAAGGTGGAAAGCCAGATTGCAAGGAACAGAGAAGCATGAGAGGAGAGGAAGTAGCTGAGCTAATGTGAGCAGACAACTTTTTCTGGGAGTTTGATTATGAAAGAGAAGAGAGATATCAAACAATGATGGCTTAGGAAGATGGTTATGTTAAGTGAAATCTGTTGGAGGCTGGGGAAACCTGGACATATTTATAAGAAACTAGTAGATGGACATGGCAAATTATCGAGAAGGGACATTGAAGGGCCTTGCTCCTAGAGGAGCTATGTATGGGAAGGTATGAGATAAAGATTAGCCTTGATATGGGAAAGGGACTGAAGCAGGGGAAGAGAGATGTCAGAGGGTTTTGAGATAGAGAATGAAGGAGAAGAGTGAGCTCTCAGGAAATAACTCCTGTTTTTCAGTAAAGTCTAAGGTGAGGTCTTCTCCAGAGAGAGAGACAGAGAGACAGAGAGAAGAAGAGAGGAGAGTGGAAGGTGGGGCAGTCTGGGAGTCTTGGGGAGAGAAGGGGTTTGGGACAGCAGCTGTATGAAGATAGAATGATAGATCAAACAATGGCATGCAGCGGTGAGGGCCCAGTTGGGGCTGGATAGTGTAAATTTGAAATGTTTGTGTGACCTCTATCTGGAAGTAAGTAGGCGAGGCAAAGGCAGGTGATGGGAGTAATCCAGGAAAAAATGTTTGGAATGGTAGAATAAGATAAGGGGGCTAGGGATTCAGGGTCGAAGGCAGTATGAAGTGGAACCAGTTATTCTAGGGTCAGGATTGAAGTGGGAGGAAAGCAAGGCTAGAGCAGGAGTTAGTGTGCCTGGGAGAAGAGGGTCATAGTGAGGGTGAAGAATCGATTTAAGGAGAGTGTTCTTAAGACCATTGAGGGGGAGGGGGAGGGGGTGCAGGGAGGGGAAAGACATTCCTATCTTAAATGAGATAGTATTGTAAAGCTTAGAAAAGGACCTGGTACATAGCAGGCACTTAATAAATGCTTGTTCCCTTCCTCTCTTATTTACTACAGTGATGGGTAGTGGAAAGAGCATTGGACTTAGAGTTAAGAAGACGGGTTCAAATCCCACTTTAGTCACTTACTAGCTATGTGACCCCAGGGAAGTCACTTAGCTTCTTTCAGCCTCAGTTTACCTTTCTCCTAGCGTTGTGATGAGGACTTGGACAAATCACTTTCTCTCATGTGTAAAGTGAAGGTTTTGGACAAGATTTCCTAGGCTTTTTCCAGCTCTTAAGCAAATCTGTGATCTTATCTGCATTGGTACTTCCCATCCTCATTTCTTGAATTGCCAAAAGAAAGGATACAAGCATTTATTAAGCCTTGGTATTAAGCCTAACTCTAGGTACTTTGCTAAGTGTTTTACAAATATTATTTCATTTGATCCTCACAATTCTTGGGAGTAGGTGCTGTTATCACATTTTACAGTTGAAGAAACCGAGGCAGACAGAAGTGAAGTGACATGCTCAGGATTACACAGCTGAAAAGTGTATGAGGTCTGGATTTGAACTCAGGTCCACTGTGTCAACACTCATTATTTGTTGGCCCCCACTTTTGCAGGGCCCCTCTCTGAACCTAGGCTGGTCCTGGAACAACATACTTACATACCTTACTCTCTCCTCCCTGGCCTGGATGTCAAGGCTGCAGCACCAGAAACCATGCCTTTGTGGATGTATCCCTTTCATATCATCTAGCACTTCTGACCTGAGTCCCCTGGCCCACTGTTTCAGGCAGGCTTCAGTCATGCTTTATTTCATTCTTTATGCTACGCATGTCTTCTCCATAACAGTGCCATACAAATACTCTCTTGTGCCCCTCCCTCCCCTCTACTTCTGGAGCCTTGATCAGATCATCTCTGGCATCTGGCATCTGAGGTATGAGTCACTGCTCCCACTGAGATCCCATCCCTTTCTGGACCAGAGTGCCCCTCCTTGGCCACCACTTCAGTGTCTGCTGTCGCTCCCAGTTAGAATGAGTTAAGAGGGATATGCTCTTTGTTTTTAGATTTGTATTCCCCACACTTAGCACAGTCCTTGGCTAGTAAGTGACTAGTCAATTTTCATTTACACTTGGTAGATCCTACCAGATCTTGTAGAATGTTGGTCTAAATAAAGAGCCTTTGATAACTTTTGGGATCCACACTGCAGGAATGAATTTGAGTGGGGCATAAATGCACAGGAGGAATGTAAGAAAAGTGCTACGGGAGTTACTTTGTCACTTTGGAGGTGAGGGGAGGAACAAGTATTAATCTTCCAGGCACTATGCTAGGCACTTTAGAAATATTATCTCATTTGAGGTAAGTGCTATTTTTATCCCTGCTTGAGGAAACTCAGGTTGAGCAGACAGGTAAACTGACAGGGAAAGGATCACACAGCTAGGAAGTATCTGAGACTGGATTTGAGTCGGGTCTTCTGATACCGAGTTCAGTGCTCGATCTACGTCAGCACTTCTATGAGGGTGGAAGTCAGGCAAGGCTTCGTGAAAGAGGTGGCTCTTGAGCTAGACTTGGGAAAGATTCCAGCAGGTGGAAGGGTGGTGGTGAAACAGGTTCTCAGCCTGGGCAAAGTCACAGAGGTAGCAAAGAATAAAAATGGCAGCCAATAACCGGTTCATCTTGGTAGATGGAGAATAGTGTAAAAGCAGGATGGAAAGCCAGGCTATCTCTACTTTATGCTGACTTCCATGTGCCTCTTCTCATCATCATCCACACTGCTGTGAGAAGGATATTCCTAAAGCCTAGGAATGCCCCTGCCCCTCCCTGCTCCCATGGCTCTAGTATCTCCCTGTTGATTCTAGGATCAAAGGCGAATCCCTGGAAAGCTCTTCACACTCTGGCTCCAGCCTACCTTTCCTGGCTTAATTCTACATTTCTCCTCTTTGACCCTAGAGGCATCTAGGTGGCACAGAGTTCTGGGCCTGGAGTCCAGAAGACCTGAGTTCAAATCCAACCTCAGACACTTAGCTGTGTGACTCTGGGAAAGTTACTTCACTTCTGTTAGCTTCAGTTTCCTCAAGTATAAAACAGGTGTAATGTTACTTACCTCTCAGAATTGGTGATAAGATCAAATGAGACGATATTTGTAAAGGGCTTAGCAATAGTAGGTGCTTAATAAATGCTTTCTTCCTCCCCATATACTATGTTCCTTTGTGCTCATCTTCATCCATATTCTGTCTCTGTGGCTTTGCCCTGGGTGTTCCTTCTTACTTCCACCCTGACCCCCTTTCCTGTCCAGGAAATTACCTACCTTGTATCCACTTTATATACATTTCCTATTTTCTTAGATGTATATTTGTTGGTTCTCCAGCATCCATTTATTAAGTGCTAGTAGCCATGTGCCAGGCACTGCACCAAATCCTCCCAAAAAAGCAGACAGTCCCTGACCTCAGCGAGTTTATATTGAGTCAGCAATCACTGATAAGGACTTTCTGTTTGTTTTTGTCTTTGCATTCCTTTATGGGTTGGTTCATAGAATAGAAGATGCTTAATAAATGCTCGTTGATTGATCACGATGCCATGGTGACTTGGCGCATGGCATGGGAAAAGTGAATGGAAATCTCACATTAAGAATGAGAGCCAGCCAGTGAAGGCTAATAACTTACTCTTAGATCTAACGATTTTAGGAAGATTGAATGGAACCTCATCTCCTGCCTGGAAGGTTACTTTTTGGTGGAGCTAGAAGCCCAAATTGGCTTGGGACCTCCTTAGTCTCATGGAATAATGTGCTAAATTCTGGCGATTTGGAAAGGCTAACATTTGATGCAGTTTATTTGGGACTGATGACCCAGAGTTGGGTTTGTTTTGTTTTGGTTTTGATCCCTTTTGTTTTTTACATCACCTTTATTGCTGAATATGTCCTTCTCCCTGCTTAGGTAACAAAGAATGGAATAGACAGAGGAGGAGGGGAGAAAGCACTTTAGCCACACTAAGTAATACATCAACCATGTCTGACACTGTAGGCAGTATTTCTTACCCATATCTTCCACCTCTGCAAAGAAGAGAGGGAGGTGGGCTAAGCTTGATTATTATAACACAAATTTCAGTTAAGAACAGTAGAGGGCAGCTAGGTGTCGCAGTGGCTAGAGCACCAGCCCTGGAGTCAGGAGTACCTGAGTTCAAATCTAGCCTCAGACACTTAATACTTACTAGCTGTGTGACCCTGGGCAAGTCACTTAACCCCAATTGCCTCACTTAAAAAAAAAAAAAAACAGTAGGCAGCTAGGTGGCACAGTGAATGGAGTGCTGGACCTGGAGTCAGGAAGACTCCTTTTCCTGGGTTCAAACCTGGCCTCAGATACTTAGTAGCCTTGTAACTCTGGGCAAGTCAACTTAACCCTGTTTGCCTCAGGTTCCTCATCTGTAAAATGAGCTGGAGAAGGAAATGGCAAAGCCCTCCAGTGCCTCTGCCAAGAAAATCCCAAGTGGGGTCATGAAGAGCAGGACACAACTGAAAAACAACGGAACAAAACTGGGACATATCGATGGAAAGAAAGAAAGAGAATCGTTAACACAGCGTTTGATTTCATGTACAGATTCACTGCTAAAGTTAGAAGACACGAGGCGTGCTTCGGCTCTGGTGGTAGATAGCCTCTCAACCCCTCCCCCCAAACCACCATTTGATTCCTCAGTATATTTATGTGGCCTTGGGCCCAGTGTGCTGAGGGCCTTTGACAAGGTGCTGTTCACCGTGGCTATTTTTATAGCTCTGAAACACTCTACTCTAAAAATACTCATTCTCTGGGTGACTGAATCTTGCCTCTCTTTTGAGTTGAAGTTTCTGCAGAGTCCAGTAGGCAGTTTAACATTAGGATTTCTGTCCTGGCATAAGTATTGACACACTTCCAAGCTCTGCTGACAGAGGACAGTGAGCAAGTGGCAAGGTTTCTCCCACTCTCTTTTATTGTGCATCAATAGCTTTTTCTGTATACATTGTATCCCCCCTCCTTCATCTTGCTGTCTTAGCCAACCTCTGCCTTTGTTCTGCACAGTACTACAATGGTAGCATTGCCATGAAATAGGCTGGTAATTGGAACTTGGAGCTTTTATCCTCATGGAAAAAATGTCAAGAAACCACAATATGGAGAGGTAGGGAATAGTCTGTTAGACTTACAGTCGGGGAAGACCTGGACTCATATCCTGGCTCTGAATCTCATTTTATCTGTAAAATGGAAAATACAATCTGTAGTATCTTCCTCACAGGGTGGTTCTGAGGCTCAAAGGAGAGAATGTATGGAAAGTGCTGTGGAAAATTTAATGAGTTATAAGAATGACAGTTATTATTGTTCACAGGTGATTAAATTTCCCCTTCTTCAGTTTTAGTTTTTCTATTCTCATGACCTCCCTAGGTCTAAATTTGGGCTTAAACATTTCTTACATGTCTACCAGATGGTTTATGTGATAAGTATTGCTCTCAGTAGGCCAAGAGAAGAACTGGAATGGAGAAGAAGGAATAGAATTTATAAAAATAAATATACAAACTGCTCCTGAGGCTTCAAGTCTTGGCCCTTCTTGGGACCAGAAAGACCAGTTTAGACAGGTAAGATCGATCCTCCAGGATTTTGAATAATTGCAAAATTACCTGGCTAAGGCAGGAAGGGAAAACCAGGTCAAAAATTTCACTGATAAATGATTTCTTGCACTGCTTCACCTGTAATGAAACTGGGTAATAACCCAATAGGATCTGTCAGCACCTCACCTCCAAAGCAGATTTTCTTTTTCACTTTCTATTTGATTTAAGCTTTACTCATCCCAGGTGAACTGGGAAAATAAACATGATTTTATCCTCTCAATCATTTTGGCACAGAGTCATTTCACACACATGATTTGTCCTCTTGAAACAGTTGCCTAGCAAATCTTTTAATTATTTTGTTTACTTGCTGGTGTAGCATTTTCTCTGTTGTGTGCATTCAGTAAGATGCAATAGCTTCTGGAGCTCTGAGCCTAGACATGGTAGGGGGCTGGACAACTGGTCATAAAGAAATTACAGGGGGCAGCTAGGTGGCGCAGTGGATAGAGCACCGGCCCTGGAGTCAGGAGTACCTGAGTTCAAATCTGGCCTCAGACACTTAACACTTACTAGCTGTGTGACCCTGGGCAAGCCACTTAACCCCAATTGCCTCACTTAAAAAAAAAAAAAGAAATTACAGGGGACCCTTTTCTATGTACTGGGTGCAGCTGGTGCCCACTGGCAACTCTATTAACACTTCTCGGTTGAAGTTCCAGGGTGGAAAGGAGTGCTTATGGTCAGTTACAGGGGAGGAGAAACCTGGTTGCAGTTCCAGGGTCAAGTGGAGCACTAGCACTTGCAGCTGCAGGGGAGTCAGGGGCCCCCAGAGCAGAGAGCAGTGAGTGCACCTCTCCCCACATCACACCACCTTGGAAGCACCAACATCTTGCAGACCCCCAGCACTAGGGCTCAAAACCGCAGCACAAAAAAGCCTGAAGTGTGGGACTGTGCCTGCCCACGTCCAGGAGAGTAGAGCCCGACTTTGGCATAAAGTTTAAAGTGAAGAAATAGGCTGGGAAGAGGAGCAAATAATAAAAGAAGGATTCAACCAGCAAAATTGAGTATAATCCTTGAGGGGTGGGGGGAATGGATATTTAATGAAATTAAGGGCTTTTAAGCATCCCTGATGAAAAGACCAAGGCTGAAGAGAAAATTGGACTTTCAAATATAAGACTCAAGAGAAGCATGAAAAGGTAAACATGAAAGAGTTAATCATAAAAGACTTGATAAAGTTAAGCTGTTTACATTCCTATATGGGAAGCTATAACTCCTAAGGACTTTATCATTATTAGGGCAGTTAGGAATTTGCATAGAAAGAGTTCTGGAGCCAAGATTGTGGAATGAGGCAGGAACTTGCTTCAGCCCTCACAAATTCTCCATACAGCCTTAGAATCAATTTTGGGGCAGTGAAGCAGTTTCCAGCCCAAGACAGCTTGGAGGGTCAGTAGGAGAGGCCTGTCTCACTAGGGTAGTGCCTGAGCAAGCTAGTGGCAGGCTGCCTCGCTGGGGACCAGTCCTATCCCCAGTGCAAGCCAGCAGCAAAGCCCTGAGCCTCAGCATGAGAAGCTTGAGACAGCGCCCTTTCCTCTCCAGGAGCCGAGCCCAACTTTAAAATAAAGTGAAAAGTTACCAGATGGACCTAATCATAGAAAGTTACTATGGTAAAAGGGAGGATCAAGGCACAAACTTAGAAGAGGACGACAGTGGCAGTACAGCTACAGGCATCTCCTCAAAGAAAGTGTGAATTGGTGTCAGGCCCCAAAAAGAACTCCCAAGAAGAGCTCAAAAAGGATTTAAAAAATCAAAAGAGTTAGAAGAAAAACTGGGGAAAATAAATGAGTAATGCAAGAGAATCATGAAAATAGAGTCAGTAGCTTAGTAAAGGAACCACAAAAATAGAAATGTTATATAGAAATTCCCTGAGGGGGCAGGAGGTGACTCAGTAGAGAGAGTACTGGCTCTGGAGTCAGGAGGACCTGAGTTCAAATCCAGCCTCAGACACTTGACACTTACTAGCTCTGTGACCCTGGGCAAGTCACTTAACCCCAATTGCCTCAACCAAAAAGAAGGAAGAAAAAGAAAAATTCATTGAAGAAAACTACTTAAAAAGTGAAACTGGCCAAATGGAAAAGGAGGTACAAAAACTCAGTGAAGAAAATAATTCCTTAAAAATTAGAATTGGGCAGGTGGAAGCTAATAACTCCATGTGACATCAAGAATCAAACAAAAAAGAAAGAAATAAAATAGAAGAAAATGTGAAATTGGAAAAAGAACTGACCTAGAAAATAGTGCCTGGAGAAATTACTTAAGAATTATTAGACTAGGCAGCAGCTAGGTGGTGCAGTGGATAGAGCACTGGCCTTGGATTCAAGAGGACCTGAGTTCAAATCCGGCCTCAGACACTTGACACTTACTAGTTGTGTGACCCTGGGCAAGTCACTTAACCTTCACTGCCCCACCAAAAAAAGAAAAAGAAACAAATTTTTAAAATTATTGGACTACCTGAAAGCCATGTTTTTTTTTTTTTTAAAAGGCCCGGATGTCATATTTTCAAGAAATTATCACGGAAAACTGCCTTGATGTCCTAGAAGCAGAGGGTAAAATAGAAATTGAAAGAATCTACTGATCGATCACATCCTGAGAGATCCCAAAATGAAAACTCAGGAACATTATAGCCAAATTCCAGAGCTCCCAGGCCTAGGAGAAAATATTGCAAGCAGCCAGAAATAATTCAAATATATTGGAGCCACAGTCAGGATTACACAACTTTTAGCAGCTTCTACATTAAAGGACTGGAGGGCTTGGAATATGATATTCTGGAAGGCACAGGAGCCTGGATTACAACCAAGCATCACCTACCCATGAAACTGAGTATAATCTGTTGGGGTTGGGGGAGGGGAATGGATATATGATAAAATAGAAGACTTTCAAGAATTCCTAATGAAAAGACCAGAGCTGAACAAAAAACTTGATTTTCAAATTCAAGACTCAAGAAGCATAAAAAAGTAAACAGGAAAGAGAAAATAAGAGATTCAGTAAGGTTAAACTGTTTATATTCTTATATGGGAAGGTGATATTTGTAACTTAAGAATTAAAGGAGATATAGAGAGTGAGAGTGAGAGATGATATCCAAAATAATAAAATTAAGGGGTGAGAAAGAGGATTGCACTGGGAGAAGAGGGAAAGGAGAGATAGAATTGGGTAAATTATCTCACATAAAGGAGGCACAAAAGAGCTATTACAGTGGGGAGGAAGATGGGGTTTGGGGTGTGGCAGGCAACTCTTGAACCTTACTCTCATCAGAATTGACTCAGATGGAATAACGGACACACCTAGTTGGATATAGAAATCTTACCCTATAGAGAAGTAAGATGGGATGGAGATTGGGGGGGGGAATGATAGAGAGGAGGATGGATTGGGGGTGGGACAAATAAAACATTTGTGAGGAGGGACAGAAGGGTGAGAGATAGATGGGAAAAATAGTATGGAGGGAAATACAGTTATCATTACTATAAATATGAATGTGATGAACTCACTCATAAAATGGAAGCAGATGGAAGAATGGATGAGAAAACCAGAATCCTCCAATATGTTGTTTACAAGAAACACATTTGAAGCACCAAGTAAAGGTAAGGGGCTGGAGCAGAATCTGTTATGCTTCAGCTGAAATAAAAAACAACAACACAACAACCAGGGGTAGCAATCATGACCTCAGACAGCAAATGCAAAAATAGACCTAATTAAAAGATAAGGAAGGAAACTCCATCTTGCAAAACTAAACATGTTGTTAAGGGCTAAAATTCTAGCTAGTCTGTCTAAAATATTTAATGAGTGGTCACCAATAAATTATAAGCTTTAGCAAGAGTTAGACTTTTAAGCATTTATTAAGGAGAATAAGAATTTGGTAAAGAGAGAGAGAAAGGCCTAGATTCCTATCTATTAAAGGGAGAGCACATTTCTAGCTCCCTTCTCCGCCAGCGTCCTCAGGAAAGAGCCTGAGACCGAGCGCCAGTCTCTTCCTTCCTCCTCCCACTCGTCCGCGTCACTTCCTGATGCCTGGTCTTGC
The DNA here is from genome assembly GCF_019393635.1 of Dromiciops gliroides. Classification (NCBI taxonomy): domain Eukaryota; kingdom Metazoa; phylum Chordata; class Mammalia; order Microbiotheria; family Microbiotheriidae; genus Dromiciops; species Dromiciops gliroides. Next base: position 228,520,352 of record NC_057866.1, on the reverse strand, counting down.
CCTCAAAGACCTTCGCTTCATGGGCAGAACTCTTCTACAGTAAGTATCCAGCAGGTGGCGTCATTCCAATCGTTACAATGTGCAACAAATGCTATTGCATCTAAACTTTTAAAAAATAAACATTTTAATTTATAATTTTGAGTTCCAAATTTTATCCCTCTTTTCCTCCCTTTCCTGCCCCCTCCTTGAGATGGTAAGCAACAGGATATGGGTTATACATGTACAATTATAGCATCTGAAATTTTAAAGGAGAAGTTAAATGAATTACAGGAGGAAATAGACAGTAAAACCATACTAGTGGAGGACCTCAAATTTCTACTCTAAGAACTAGATAAATCTAACCAAAAATAAACAAGAAAGAAGTTGAAAGAAGATGAATAGCATTTTAGAAAAGACCTCTAGATAAAATGGAATGGAAATAGAAAGGAACATGCCTTTTTCTCTGTGGTACATAGCACCTATGCAAAAATTGATTATGCATAAAAGCACCAAAACCTCACAGCCAAAAGCAGAAATATTAAATGCATCATTTTTATATCACAATGCAATAAAAATTACATTTAATAAAGGGCAGTGGAAAGATAGATTAAAAATTAATCTAAATCTAATCCTAATAGAATAAGTGGGTAAAAAACAAATCATAGAAACAGTAATTTCATTAAAGAGAATGACAAGAATGAGACAACATACAAAAATTTATGGGATGCAGCCAAAGCAGTAATTAAGAGAAAATTTATTTCTCTAAATTCTTACATCAGTAATATAGAGGAAGGGCATATCAATGAATTGGACATGCAGCTAAAAAAAAGGCATGAATGTAGGTCATTTATGTTGGAATGATCTACCCCCAAAAAATGTAGGGACAAGAAATGGATGCAGTGGGAGGAGGAGGAAGGAAGAGGTAGAATGGGGAAAATTTTCCTCAAAAAAGGCACACAAGGAAGAGTTTTTATAGTGGGGGCGGGGGGGAATGTGAGGGTGGCAGGCATGCTCACTTTTATTGGAATTGATTCAGAGATGGAAGAGTACATACACATGTGTATAGAAATATACCAAATATGCATAGACATCAACCTTTCTCAATAGGGAAATAGGGCAAGGGGAAAGAGATACTGGGGGGGGGGTGATAAGAGGGTGGAGTCAGGTAGTGGTCAGAAGGAAAACAGTCTTGAGAGACAGGATAAAAAGAAAGAAGATAAAAGAAACTAGGGAGTGAAACACAGTATTCATTATGAATGTGGATGGGATGAGCCAACTCATGACACAGAAGAGGATAGCAAAATAGGTTAGAAGCCAGAAGCCAGTAATATGTTGTTTACAACAGACGTGAAACAGACATACACAGAATTAAAATACAAGGGTGGAGTAGAATCTATTATGCTTCAGATGAATTAAAAAAAAAGGGGTAGCAATCTCAGACAAAGCAAAAATAAACATAATTGAAAGAGATAATGAGGGAAATTACATTTTGCTGTGTACCATAGTGAAGTAATAGAAAAAATTTATAGCAAGTTTCTTTCATAAAGGTCTCATTTCTTAAAAATATAGGAACTGGGTCATTTAAAAAACAGGCCTTTCCACAATTGATAAATGGTCATAGGATATCAACAAGCAGTTTTCAGAAGAAGAAATCAAAGCTATTTATAGTCATGAAAAAATGCTCTGAATCACCATTAGTAAGAGAAATGCAAATTAAAACAACGCTGAGGTAACACCTCTTACCTATTAGAAATGACATGCTGGAGGGGTTGAGGGAAAATAGGTACACCATAATAAACTGTTGATAGAGTCACCAGTTGGACCAAATTTGAATAATTTGGAACTATGTCCAAAGGTCTGTAAAGCTGCATACCTTTGATCCAGCAGTAACACTGCTAAGTTCCCAAAGAGATAAAAGGAAAAGGATCCACATGTACAAAAGTTTTTTAGCAGTTCTTCTTGTGGTGGCAAAGAATTGGAAATTGAGGGATTGCCCATCAATTGGGGAATCACCAAGCAATGGTCAAGCATGTGATTGTGATGGGTTACTAGAAAAACTTATATGAACTCATGCAAAGTGAAGTGAGTAGAAACAGGACAACATTGTACACAGTAAAAACAATCTTATGATGATCAGCAGTGAAAGACTTAGCTACTCTGATCAATACAATGATCCAAAACAATTCCAAAGGACTTACGATGAAAAAATACCGTCCACCTCCAGAAAGAGAACTAATGAACTCTGACTGAAATCTGAAGTGTATGTATATGTATATGTGTATATATTTATGTATGTATGTATAGCTTTATTTTTACCCTTTTTTGTGATATAGGCAATATGTTTTTTGTTGTTTTTTTGTGGGGCAATGAGGGTTAAGTGACTTGTCCAGGGTCACACAGCTAGTAAGTGTCACCTGTCTGAGGCCAGATTTGAACTCAGGTCCTCCTGAATCCAGAGCTGGTGCTTTATCCACTGTACCACCTAGCTGCCCCCCAATATGGCTAATATGGAAATATTTTATATGATTTCACATGTATAATTGTAATATAACTTTGCCTTCTCAGTGGGTAAATGGAAAGGAAGGAGAGAATCTTTAACTCAGGTTTTTTTTTTTTTTGGATGTGTGTGTATGTGTGTGTGTGTGTGTGTGTGTGCGCGCGAGAGAGAGAGAGAGAGAGAGAGAGAGAGAGAGAGAATTGGGGTTAAGTGACTTGCCCAGGGTCACACAGCTAGTAAGTGTCAAGCGTTTGAGGCTGAATTTGGACTCGGGTTCTCCTGACGCCAGGGCTGATGCTTTATCCACTGTGCCACCTAGCTGCCCCGGAACTCAAAATTGTAAAAGAATGTTAATATTCTCAGTAATACAATGATCTAAGACAATCCCAAAGGACTAGATGAAGCATACTATCCACCTTCAAATACTATCCAAACTTCAATCCACCAGACTATTTTTCACTTTCTTTTTTTTCTTTTATTCAAGTTTTCTTATACAAAATGACTCATATGGTAATGTTTTACATAATTGCACATATATAACCCATATCTGATTCGTTTTCGACTCAGGGAGGGGGTAGGGGAAGGAAGGAAGGAAGGAAGGATGGAACTTGGAACTCAAAATTTTAAATTAAAATGTTTATCATTATTTTAAAAATAAAGATCATGAATTTTAAAAAAAGAATGTTAAAAATAATTTTTTTAAAAAGAAAAAGATGGGCAACCTGAGAGAGAAGATGGAGTGCAAAGGTCCTAGAATAGCTAGCAGTCCATTTTTCCTATAATGGACACTTGTGTGAAGGGAGGGAGTGATGTGAACTTAGATTGGAAAGAAGGGTGGAACCAAAGTGTTAAGGGCCTTGTATACAGGCATATTGGTTTATTTTAGTGGTTATAGAGAATAACTGAAAGGTTTTATACTGAGAAATGACATGACTGGGCCTGTACCTGACTTTGGAAGATCATTTTGACAGCTGTTAGAGGGGGAGGGGGAAACGAGATGGGCAGACCAACTAGAAGGTGTGAAAATAGTCCGGACAGCCACAAAGTGAGGAGGGATTGAAATTGGGTGATTAGGTATATGAGAGAAGAAAAAGGAATCGATGTGGAGGATGGCTCAGATTTGAGCCTTTCTCTTGCCCCTAAGATAAAATACAATCTCTGCTGTCATCTAAAACCCTTTAAAATCTGGCAGCCTATCCTTGATGGTAGGCTCATCATGAGAAATAGGCAAGTGTAGAGGAAGGGCAGTTTGGGGATGGGGGGGATTGAGGGGCTCTGTTTGGAACACATTGAGTTACAGGTGCTGGTGGGCCATCCAAGTAGAAATGTGTAGCAAGTGTGTTTATGCCAGGCTAGAATGTAAGCTCCCCTAGGGCAGAAAATGAAATTAAGGGGAGAAGTTGGGGCTGGCTGCATGCATTTGGAAAACATCTACCTGGGGTCATAATTGAACCCCTGAGAGCACATAGATCATCTCCTTAGATGAGGGTCATCAAGGCAGCCCAGTGAAGGAATTTGCCTATAGCACCAATGGGAGGGGCTAAGGGCTAGGAATTAGAGCTAGTGGAAATGGAGTTGTATAGAATCATTGCCTTTCCATTTGTAGTTACTGCTCCTGAGTATTTAGAACCACTTTGGGCAGTTTTTTTATCTTTTTTTTAAACCACAGTATCAGAGGTGAGATTTTAATCTTTGTGACTCTTGTCTACACTCAAAAATGAATAATCATTTAAAAATTAATCAAAATAAATTAATAATCAAGTTAAAAGGGAGAGATGATGTTATCTTGGGTGTCTGGTGTCTTTGGGTCCCTTTTGTGATTCCCTGTCAGCTCTATGGTCAGATACAAATGCCTTTGTTTGATATTTAAAGTCCTTTAAAGCTTGGCTCCAACCGGCCTTTCCAGCCTTGTGAGGCATCATGATACTGATGCCTCTACTCTGTTTATTATCTCTAATTTATCCTGTCTTGGTTGTATGTACACACATGTGTACATGTGTGTACATATACATACACACATGTGTATAAATGCGCACAATTGTTTGCATTTTGTGCCCTTCCCTGCAGGGAAGCCTTTGAGCTTCCTTGAGAACAAGGACTTTCTGTGACTCCCTGTTGTTTAGCACAATGCCTGGCACATAGTAGGCGCTTAATAAATAAATGCTTGTTGACTCTTTGTCCCACATAGCTCTCTATCTCTCATCACTAGGCTGTTATATTAGTTGTCCTCATGTCTGGAATACACTTACTCCAAGTCTGTCTCTTAGGACCCTGTTACCTTTAAAACTCAGTCTAATTGCCACTTTCTGTACAAATGACAGCTCTCCTGAGACCCTTCCCCTATTACCTTGTATCCACTGGAAGTTCCTTGAGGGTAGGAGTTGTTTCACCTGTCAGTAATATGCCTATGAGGTTGGAGGGGATTATAACTGCCTGGGAGGAAACCGAGGAATAGGGGTTTATTTTTATACCCTTGCTTGAGTTTTTATAGGTTTACCCCCTTGGTAGTGGTTGTCCAGTCGTCCCTGTGGACCATAGCATACAATATTTTTCATGGGGTTTTCTTGGCAAAGATACTGAAGTGGTTTGCCATTTCCTTGTTGCATAGATTAAGGCAAACAAGTTAAGTGACTTGCTCAAGGTCACAGTTAATAAGTGTCTGAGGCTGGATTTGAACTTAGGTCTTCCTGATTCTAGACCCAGTGCGTCTTCTAGCGGTTTCATTTTTTCCCCTTCGAGGCCTTCAAAACAAACTTAGGCATGGAGAGGTTGACTGACCCTGCCCAGAGTCACACTGCTAATGGTGTCTGAGAGGTGGGATCTGAACCCAGGTTTTCCTGATATTTTTATGTCTTGCCTGAATGTTGCCAAAAAGCTTGAGATTCCCGTTTCAGGTTCTCTTGGTTTTTTTGGTGAATTTTTAATCCCTATGTTTACTTTTTATTTCTTTTGTCCCAGGTTGCTGCATCAACGGGACACACAGTTGTATTAGTGGACCAGTCAGAAGAGATCCTGGCCAAGTCCAAAAAAGGAATTGAAGAAAACCTCCAGAGAGCAGCCAAAAAGAAATTTGCAGAGAACCCTCAGGTAACATCTTAGGCTTGATGCCTTAAAATCAAACCACTTGGAGACTGGTAGTGTTCTTCGTAGGGGTAAACCTATTAAGGAGCCCAAGAAGTTAGCACTTTTCTGTTGAGCAAGGAGAATAGGGAGGGGAAGGGACATCAGGCTTGCTTTCAAGATGCCCCTGATGGGGACTGTGAGGCTGGTGAATTCTTCAACATCTCTAACTTGTTCTTAGCCCCTTGTTGTGCTTACCAGGGAATCTGTTCTTGGAACTTTTTCTTTCTGAGTCATCCTCGTGCAAATATTTCCCCTTTTTGAGCTGTCTTGTGCAAATATTTCTGAGACCTACAGGGGCACTGAAGCTTTGACTGAACACTGTAGGAACATAGGGTTAGAGCTGAGAGGGACCTCAGAAGCCATCTGGTGCTTGTCCATTTTACAGATGAAGGAACTGGGCTCCAGGAGGTTAAGAGACTCTTTTAAAGACCACTCAGAGATTGGGCTGCAAGCCCAGGTCCTCTGAGTGGTCTGGTTATCTCTCCATAATTTTAACTTGGCCCCTTGGCATTTTGAATCTGTGCAATTGTTACTCTTCTGAGGCAACACTGGAAGGGCCTTATTGATTTTTACCAAATTTGGTACAAACCATAACTTGTTGGATTCCTGAATTAATCAACCATTCTCAGTCCACAGGGTCATGAAGAGTCGGACACCACTGAATGACTGAACAACTGAATGCTAGGCCCTATCCAGGTCTTCCTGACTCCAAACTCAGAGCTCTATCCTTTGAACAGTCCAGCTGCTGCCTGGCCGTTGCCCTTAGCTTAATTTTATTCTTGTAACCTATTTTGTTCTGTGGTAAAATAGATAGTATCACCTTTTCAGACTAATGGAAAGCACCAGTCTAAATTCAGGCCCTTTTTGGAGAACTGAGCTATGGGCTTGCTTTGAAAATAAGAATAAAAAGAATTATTGGGCTAGAAATTATTGGCTAGAAATAATGATACCAAAGAATACTTGAATACTTGAACAATTGGCATTGCTTCCTTAGTAGTGTAGCCAGGGGTGAACATTGTAAACCTAAAGATTGGCATGTTTAGTTAGAACTAGACTGATAAATTTTTTTAAAGTGGGAGGTAGGAAGATTTCCTGTTTTGCACATAAAGATATTTCCTGGTTTCTTGGTCTTTTTTACTCTGTTTTGGCAATATTGTGATATATTTCCAGATGAAGCGTGTGACTTTTTTTCCTCCTCTCTTGCACACTTGTTAGGCTGGTGACGAGTTTATCAAGAAGAGCATGGGCAACATATCTTTGAGCACAGATGCAGCTTCTGTGGTCCACAGCACTGACTTGGTGATAGAGGCCATTGTGGAGAACCTGAAATTGAAAAATGAGCTTTTCCAGAGGCTGGACAAGTTTGCAGCAGAGTATGTATGAAGGCATCATCTGGTCCTCCAAACCCCTGCCTTTTCCTAACTTTCTTCTTTCTGTCAATTGTCCTAATTTTCTTCCATCTTTCTAGGCATCTGGGCTCCTTGTGGTCAACCTCAGTTTTCTCTATCCTCAGTCCCCCATATCCAGTCAGTTGCTGGGTCCTCTTAAGTCATCTTCAGACTCATCTCTCCTATCTTTCCTTTTTTCTTCATGAACACAGTCACCAGCAGAGGTTTAGGCCCTCAGAGCCTGTCACTTAGATTATGGGAATAGTCTACAAATTTAACACCTGTATATAGTCCCTCCATTCTCCACAGAGCTGTCAAAGTGGTATTCTTAAAGCACAGGTCTGACCGTGTCACTCTCCTGCCTAGGTGTCTCCCTCTTGCTTTTGGAATAAAATATAGTCTCCTCTTCTGGCATCTAAAACCCATCAAAATCTGATGCTACCCTATCCTTTGGACACATTCCCTGTTAGACTCCCTTGTGCCTTCCATTTCCCAGCCAAATTGGCAGATATACAGCCCATTCAGCCACCCTTCTCATGCCTTCACAGGCCTTCACCCTAGAGGGCTCTTCCTCTTTACCTAGAATTAGCTAGAATTTCTAGCCTTCTTCAATATGTAGCTCATGTTCTGCCTTCTACAAGAGGCCTTTCCCGTCCTTTCCTTTTGTTAGTATTTTTTGCCCATGAAATTATTTTATAATAGAACGGAAGGTTCTTGTGGGCAGGGACTATTTTATTTTTGTCTTTGTTTCCCCAGTGCCCTGTGTGGTGCCTAGCACATACATGGTAGGTACTTAATAAATGCTTCTTGAACTGAATTGTTGAATCCATTCAGCATTTATTATGTCTCTCCCATGTTCCAGGCATTCTGCCTCTGACCCTTCCCCCTCCTGCCATAGGGGATACAAAGTTGAGTAAAACTCTTTCTCTCAAGAGTTTTCAATCCATTGAAGAAGAAGGGATTTTAATACAAGGGACTGATAATGATAGTTTGTGTTTGTAAACCTTAAAGAACTATATAAAATGCTTTCCTCCCATCAGTCCTGTGAGTGTGGGTGGTACAAATATCAGAATACTCATTTTGCATATGCTCAGAAAGGTTATATGACTTGTGCAGTCAGAATGTTTAGCAAGTGGCCAAGTCCAGATTCAAATCCAGGTCTTCTGATGCCAAATCTCACAGTATGACCACTATATGTCATTAAAATGGTTCAGAGGACTCCCAGTTCATGGGACATGAGGAAGGCTTCAGTGACAGATGACAGAGAAGTAAATGCTTCTTGTGAAATGCTTCAGTGCAAGAGGACCTTAAAGGATGAATAGGATTCAACAGATGGAAATGGTAGTAAGAAGGAATTCTCGGAAGAAGCAAAGGAAGGAGGCAAGAAAACATGGGACAAAGTCAGGAAACAATAAGGAGTCTATTTTGGATTAGATGTAGCTTTTCATTGTTTTAGAAGCAATGTAGTAGAGGATGTCTGGCCTCAAAACCAGACAGACCTGGGTACAAGTCCCATCTCTGACACATACTCTCTTGTTAAAGTACTATCCTACACTGGTAGAAAGGAATTTCCTGGGGGCAGCTAGGTGGCACAGTGATAGAGCACCGGCCCTGGAGTCAGGAGTACCTGAGTTCAAATCCGGCCTCAGACACTTAACACTTACTAGCTGTGTGACCCTGGGCAAGTCACTTCACCCCAATTGCCTCACTAAAAAAAAAAAAAAAAAAGAAAGGAATTTCCTTATGTAGGAGTTCAGTGGAATCACATGACCAGTCCCTCTCCCTTGATTATCTTGGATCAGCTACATTTCATCCATATTCTGGATGAAAACAAGGCCAGGTATGACGAGGAGGGAAACCAATGGGTCTTCGGCATATTGGGCTAGAGCTTCATCATCAGCAATAGCGTCTCTTCCAGTAGAGTTAGTGTAGATGTCAGATTCCCCTTAGAAGTTGAAGATACCTTTCACTTCATCCTTCTGGATGATATCTCATTTCATCTCTTCGAGTGCCCTTTTCCTTATCTGCAAAGTGAGAGGCGCTGGGCCAGAAGACCTATAGTGTTTCCTTTTCGCTCTGTGATTCTAAAATTAGTGTTCCTTCTCATTTTGTTTTCTTAAGTTATGAGCCATAGACTTAAAGGCAGAGCATCTTCCTGAAATCTACAATCATATAAAATTTACAAAGATAGTTGTAGATGGCTCGCATAATCACCAGACTGCTGTCTGGTACCAGCTCTGTATAGTGACGAGTTCACAGAAATAACTGATTTTACTTATCCTAGCCAATCCAAGAACCTGTTAACCATTGGTAGGGAAGGAACCACATGGGCTTTGTTGAGAAAATTTCTAAGACCGATGAAGGAAAAGAAACAACAAAGTCTCCAAGCCATAGAACACAGGTTTATTGAGAGAGGGCCTGTCTCACAATAAAGCTGGTCAGTCAGGGCTTGGACCTGAAAGTCCTTGAGTTATAGAATCAGTGGGTTTTTATACCCCTCCAGAGCTTGAATGCTTCTATATCACACTAAATAAAAGTATCTAAAATTAAAGCATCTTCTTAGGAAATATGGAAACTGCCTATATGACAGATGTCAGCATTTTCCAATATTCTTATCAGTCTTCTTCTGGCAACAGGGTCATGATTCTGCTGTATGACCCCTTCTAGTCAAGCATATCACTAGTGAGCTGCATGACCCCCTTGAGTCAAGCCTATCACTTGTGGTTTCTAAAATGTAATATTGCTGACTATTGTATCTTCTGATATTACTTAATGCTTGACATTGGAAAGTATCATCTGATGTTATTAATTAGAAAGAAAAGAAATTTAATCTATTAATACAATTAAAATAAGATATCTAAATATAGCAAATCACATTTTTTCAGTTATTATCATGATTATTATCATAAGTAAATCACTTATAACTGTATTAAATCTCTTAAAACTAAGGGGTGGGGAAAATCTCACTCACAGCTGAGTGAGTCCCTTCTTAGGGGCAGCTGACTCGTCCTGGAATAAGTTCAAATACTTGAGTTCGAATATGAACTCAGATACTTACTAGCTGTATGATCCTGAGTCAGTTAACTGATATCTGCCTCAGTTTCCTCAACTTTAAAAGGGTGACAATAATGGCATCTAACTCCCAGGGTTGTTGGGAGGACCTTATTTAGTCCTTGTTAATATTTATAAAGCATTGAGAACAGTGCCTGGGGCAGAGTAGACATTTAACAAATGCTTGATTTCTTCCTTCCTTCTGGAAAAATTAAGACTGGAAGAAAGACTTGAATTCTAGGCTCTTCCTGGATTATGGATCTGGGGACCTTCAGAAAAACTTTTATATTGCACTTGTCTTCCCTTCACCCTAAAACGTAGTTCAGTTATTCTGGGGAAGATCTTGCCCAAATTGTTCAGATTTATAGCAATTAGATTCATCTTGGCTAATAAGCAAGCACTCAGGGAGGGTTACAGGAATACAGGTAGGAGACTATCATAGAATATAGCTAGAGCTGGAAAAAACCTTAGAGAGGCCCGGAGTGTCAAACTCAGATGGAAACAGGGGTCACTGATCCATATATAAGATCCTTTGCAGCCTGTACATTCACTTAGTTTTAAAATGTGATAATATCTATTTTATTGTATTTTTATTTATTTTGTTAAATATATTCCAGTTACATTTTTATTTGGTTCAGGCTGTACTTCAGAGTATTTTGGGACGTGTGTGTGTGTGTGTGTGTGTGTGTGTGTGTGTGTGTGTGTGAGAGTGTGAGTGAGAGAGAGAGAGAGAGTGTGCTCTGATCCAGTTTAACCCTTTTATTTTACAAATGAGCAAACTGAGGCAGAGGTTAAATGACTTTTCCAAGGTCATACTGTTAGTAAGTGTGTGAAGTAGGGTTTAAACCTAAGTCTTTTTGACTCCAAGTCCAGCACTCTAATCACTAGACTTCTTTCCTAGTCATTAGTAGCTCATGTTCTGCCTTCTACAAGAGGCCTTTCCCGTCCTTTCCTTTTGTTAGTATTTTTTGCCCCTAAAATTATTTTATAATAGAACGGGTTAATGTAGCTATTCGAAATAGGCAGAAGGATTTTTTTACCCACCTATCTGAGCAGTTTTGTCTCAAATTGGCTTTCATCCAGGCCCTGACCCCTCCTTTCTTTACTTACTAATCCCAAAGATTGGCTTTTAATAACTATGGTCAGGTCAAAGTGCCCGCCATGTTCCTCCCCTTTCTCTCAGTCCCTCCAGAGAAGGGGAGCTAGGTGTAGTGAGCTGACACCAGGCAGTCCTATCTCTATACGTGCCAACAGGTCTTCGTTGGAATAGTTTAGGATAAGAGATGCATGAAAATTGAAGAAAGGAGAGGGGCAATATTTGTTTTCTCTATCCTACATATGACATTCTGGCACTTGAGACCAAGGTCAGTTCTGCATTCAAATGTTTAATTCTTTCTGTGATTGTTAGATTATTTGAGTAGCCTTCTATTTGGCCTCACATCATTCCAAGAACACAAGAGCAAAGCTTATCCTGTCTAGGAACTTTTCTACTGGAATGGAAAAGCAGGATGAAGTTATAAGACAACAAAGTGCCAAACAGCTTTCAGCAAGCAAAGGCCAAGGAGATCAACATCCCAGATGGAAAAGGTGATCAGATAAGCCCTACCCTCAACAGAACCTAGTTAATGTAAAACAACTCTGATAACAGCCCAGCCCCTGTGCTTCTTTGAGATGTCACCTCTCTGAAACATGGCTTCCATGGGTGGTTACTGACACCAGAGCAAGGGGCAGACCTGGGTTCTAGGGCAAATTATCCCAACTTTCTGGGCATCATTCAACTAATTATCCTCTAGGGTCCCTTCTAACTCTTAAGTCTAGGCTCATCTATGATTGATTTCTGAACTCACTTTCAGCATTAAACATTCTATGGTTCTTTGATTCTGGGATCTTATAAAAATAAAGTTGGTGGGTTTTTTGTTGTGGTGGTGGTTTTTAACAAATAGCATTAGATGTTAGCAAGCTAATGTCTGTTTCCTAAGGTGGCAGCCACAACTTGAGATCTCAGAGGTAGAAGAGACTTTATTTTTTATAATTATCTTTTTTCCCCCAAGAATAATTTTAAACGTTTGCTTTTTAAAATTTTGAGTTCCAAATTCTCTCTCTCTCTCCTTCCCTTCCCCCATCCCTGAGATAGTAAACAATTTGATATAGGCAGTCCTGCAAAACATGGGAAGACACTTGGGAGGCACTTGTGGTGCAGTGTGATAGATTCCTAGGTCTCAAGTCAGGAAGTCCTGAGTTTAAATCTGGCTTCAGATATTTACTAGCTCTGTGAGGAGGGTTGAGTCACCTATCCTTTGTCTTCCTCAGTTTCCTGAACTGTAAAATGGGGGTGATAATAAAGAGCAGCACCTATCTTGGAAGGTTGTGGTGAGGATCAAATGAGATACTGTTTGTAAGAATGCGTAGAATGCGGTGCCTGTGGTGTTGTAGGCACTATATGAATGTGTATTCCCTTCCCTTCCCCCTTAGAGGCCGTCAAGTTCAGCCTCCTTCATTCTACAGATGAGAAAACAGGCACAGAGAGCTTGATTGACCAACCCAGGGTCATCATACAGCTAGTAGGTGGGATCTGACCTCAAGTTTTCCTGACCCAGGTCAGCCAGGTGGCACAGGCCTTGGACACTTATCAGTCGTGTGACCCTAAACCTGTTTACTTTAAGCCACTGGAGAAGGAAATGGCAAACCACTTCAATGTCTTTGCCAAGAAAACCCCATAGACCGTGTAGTCCATGGGTTCACAAAGAGTTGGACATGACTGAACAACAACAACAAAACTGGAAGCACAGCCATGTTTAAATCTAACTGGAGAGATAGAAAACCAGAGGGTGTTTTTGGGTTTTTTTGTTTTGTTGTGGGGCAGTGAGGGTTAAGTGACTTGCCCAGGGTCACACAGCTAGTAAGTGTCAAGTGTCTGAGCTGGATTTGAACTCAGGTCCTCCTGAATCCAGGGTAGGTACTCTATCCACTGCGCCACCTAACTGCCCCCACAGTATGTATGAGGAGGAGCTAGCACTTGGTGCAGAACCCAGGCCGAGGAGGAGAGCATACTCTCAAGGGAGTGAGACTATTGGCGACAAAGTGAGGAAGGCATGCATGTGTCTGCAAGCAGGCTTCAGGGTAGAGGAATCTTCAGGATGAGTAGGCTGCTGGCCGGAAGGTAGAGAGGGCCAGAGTTGATCAAGCCAGGAGTGAGCTCCTTAAAGGCAGGGACTGTTGGTTTTTTTGTTTTTGCCCACTGGCCAAGTGCCTGGCACTTGGAAGGTAATGCTTGAGGTTGGGAAGCAAATGTTTGTTGATTGATGTTTAGCAAATTATTTAATCAGCCAGATAGAGCACTGAGCCTGTGGTTGGGAACACCTAGATTCAACTATGGCCTCAGACACTTAGCTTTGTGACCCTGGAGGTGACTTAACCTCACTCACTCTTCAGTTTCCTTATCTGTGAAATGGGGATACTAATCTCAGGGTTTTAATGATAAAATGAGATAGTATTCATAAAGTGTTTTGTAAACCTTAAAGTGCTATGCTTATTTATTTATGTTAAATTGCTCTTATTTTATTTATCCCTGAACCTTGGTTTTCCTCATCTTTAAAACAAAGATAACGTAACAACCACCCCCTACCACTTAGGGTTCTTGTGACAAAAGTATGTGATAAAATAGAAGCCGGGATGAAAATGTAAGAGATGAGGATCAATTAAGAGTGAGTTATGATGAAAATAAATAATAGCAAAATGAAGTGTTTTCAGGCTAGAGTGTTCCTTGTATGGTGTTCCCCTCTAATTCTCCATGACTTAATAAGTCAAAAGAGTTATCTGGAGCATTGAAAGTCACTTCAAGTGACCTTACAGAAATCAATTCACAGGCTCTGACCAAAATCAACATTGAGAATAGAAGTCGCTCTGCTATTTGAGCTTGTTTGAAAAAGTCTAATGCTTTATACCATCAGCTTACTTGAGGAAATCTTTCATTCAGATGCATCAGTAATTCCTAGGGCAACTGTGCCTTCTGGTACAACATTTTTCTTTTTAGTTACTGAATGATTGTCCTAATAGAATGGGTTGTTTTTCCTCTAGATTTCAGACAAGTCATGGCTGCCTCCTTGAGCAGAAGCTAAGTCTGATTCTCACACTCTTTCTAGTGACTAGTGACTAGTTGTGACCTGGGTTCATCAGGTATATTTAACCTGCCTTTTCTAGGCTGCTCATTGCCTATTTCTCCACAAGGTGGCACAATAGGAATAAGCAACTATATTTGAATTTCTTTAAGGAAGGTTTTTTTTTTCAATTTTTCCACTGGTACTTATAAGGGGTGAGGTGGTAGGAGAGATGGAGATTATTGCAAGCATAGTATCCTCAGCCACAGTCATATTCTTTTTCCCAAAAATTTAATAGGACATTTTTTCTGACCTGTATTGCAGAAGCGAGATAATTTATCTTCAAAAATCACTTGGAAAAAAAGGTAAAAAGACTTTGGTTTAATGTTTGCCACCAGAGTTCTTTTTTAGATGAAAGTTTGTTTTAAATATAGGGTTTTTGGGGCAGCTAGGTGGCACAGTGGATAGAGCACCGGCCCTGGAATCAGGAGTACATGAGTTCAAATCCGGCCTCAGACACTTAACCCTTACTAGCTGTGTGACCCTGGGCAAGTCACTTAACCCCAATTGCCTTGCTAAAAAAAAATTATATATATATATATGGTTTTTTCTGAGTGAGGAATAAGGTTGTTCTTACTAGACTTCTATAACCACACAAGTCTTCCTTTCTGATTGTGGAATTTTTTAAGTACTCCTATGAAGACTAGGTGAAAGCAGCTTGGTGGGGCAGTGATAGAGTGCTAGCCCAGGAGTCAAGAAGACCCGAGTTCAAATTGGCCTCAGACACTTACTGACTGTGTGACTCTGGGCTAGTCACTTAAGCCCATTTGCCTCAGTTTCCTCTCTTCCAAGAAAAATCCAAATGGGGTCATAAAGACATGACTGAATCGACTGAACAAAAACTGACTGCAAATCTAGCAATCTTTCAACAACAGCAGTGAAGATGTAGGGAAAGCTCACTGTCATTTTGTAGGTCAGAGAACCTTTTGTAAAATGAAAATGTTAAATTTCCAGGTGGGAGTATACAGTAGAAGGGATACTGGATTTGAGAGGCAGGTCTGATGTTCAAATCTCAGCTCTTTGCGACCTTGGGAAGATCACATAACATCCCTGCGTTTCAGTTTCCTCGTCTGCAAACTGAGGAACTTAAATGAGGTGACCTCCAAAGCTCCTTACAGCCCTAGCTCTAGGATCTGATGAACCTGATTGTTTTTCATGTGTTATTCTTTGGGGCTTTGAAAGTTCTTTCTGCCTGTCCAGTTTTTTCACACCTTACTCCCCTCTGTTCTCTGTGATCTAGTGATATCAATGTCCTTGTCTCTGACTGTGTGCATTTTCATTGGTTGTCTGCCTGCCTAGAGTTCTCTCCTCCTGTCTCCTGGCTTCCTTTAAGTCCCACCCCAAATTCTACTTTCTACAAGATGCATTTCCTGATGCCTCTACCCCTTTCTTCTGTTTGATTATTCAGTTTATCCTGTCTATAGTTGTTTTTATGTTGTCTCCTCTATTAGACTGACCTCCTTGAAAGCAGAGACTATTTTAATCTTTCTTTGTATCCCCAGCTCTTATCATGGTTTCCAGTGCTTAATAAATGCTTGATGACTTTATTATGATATAGCAATTTCTAGGTTGTTTTTACTTTTTCTTTTTGAAATAATTACTATTTTTACTGGGGTTTACTGAATTTTTTTCTTTTGTCATTACTGAATTTGTTTAGGACAGTTAGGTCACATGTCCATTTATCCTTGTAATTTATTTTGTTAAACCATGCACAGAACAAGATTGTTTTTATCCTCTATTCCATATGAATTAGGACGTGAAAAAGAGTGATAAGTGACAAGCTTCCCTTTAAATCTTAAATTAACTTAATTTAAATCCAAGCCTGAGATCATATGACGTGTTTCTTCTTCTCCCTTTTCCCAAAGGGGACAGACTAGCTGATACTAGAGTCAGTAGCTACCTTATCATGGTGTACTTAAGACCTAAGACCTAGTCATTGCCAACGTTGTAAAATCACTTAGACATCCTATGGGTTGTTTTTTTGTTTTTTGTCTCTGCAGACACACGATCTTTACCAGCAATACTTCCTCTTTGCAAATCACAGACTTAGCCAATTCTACCACCAGGCAAGACCGATTTGGGGGGCTCCATTTCTTCAACCCTGTGCCCATGATGAAGTTGGTAGAGGTTTGTATTTGTATATATAAGCATGTGTTTGGTTTGTTGTTACTTGTGCTGATTTATTCTTGTGTTCAGATGTGTGGTTTCTGTCTCTTGGAATACTTATCTTTTCAAAGGAGGAAAAGGAAAAAATGGGAAGAAAAGAGGGATGAGGGAGGATACGGATAAGAGAAGAGAGAGAAAGAAAAGAATGAAGGAGAGAACCATGAACCATGGAAATAACTGGGCCTTAAATTCTCAAGTCTTGTGCTAACACCAATAGTATAGAAGATCTTGCTGGTGAACCATATTGGTAGCATTGTGAGTAGTATAGGAATAGTCTAGCCTGAAGAAGGTAATTAGTAGAAACTTCCTGACCAAACAAGAGATAAAGAGCATTAAAGGATGTAAAATTTTGATTGTATCAAATTTAAAAGTTTTTTATACAAAGTCAATGCAGCCAAGATTATAAGGGAAACAGGAAACTGGGAAAAAATTTTTACAGCAAGTTTCTCATGTCTCAAATATAAAGAAAGCTGAGTCAAATTTATAAGACTACAAGTCATTCCCCAGTTGATATATAGTCAAAAGATACAAACAGGCAGTTTTTAGAAGAAGAAATCAAAGCTATCAATAGACATGAAAAAATGCTCTAAATTATTATTGATTAGAGAAATTAAAATTAAGACAACTCTGAGACATTGCCTCATACCTATCAGATTGGCTAATATGGCAGAAAGGAAAAATGACAAATGTTAGAAAGGGTGTGAGGAAATAGGAACCTGTTAAGGGTTAAAATTCTAGCTAAACTGTCTAAAATATCTAATGAGTGGTCGCCAATAAATTATAAGCTTTAGCAAGAGTTAGACTTTTAAGGAGAATAAGAATTTGGTAAAGAGAGAGAGAAAGGCCTAGATTCCTATCTATTAAAGGGAGAGCACATTTCTAGCTCCCTTCTCCACCAGAGTCCAGAGGAAAGAGCCCGAGACTGAGCGCCAGTCTCTTCCTTCCTCCTCCCACTAGTCTGCGTCACTTCCTGATGCCTGGTCTTGCCCTCAAAGACCTTTGCTTCATGGGCAGAACTCTTCTACAGTAAGTATCCAGCAGGTGGCGTTATTCCAATCGTTACAGTCCCCCCTGTTGTTCCTCAAGAAACAAAATGTTTCCTTGACGGAACAGTAAAAAGAATATAATAACTATTGCTAACTAATAATATGTGAACAACAATATAGAAAAGGAAGAGAGGAAAGTTTTGTCCAGAGGGGCGATTTTTTTTTTTTTGTCCTCATGAACCGACGCTTTGACATTAGTCTTGCAAAGGGAGGGCCTCTGCAGGGAATACATGTTACAGATGGTGTATATTATAACAGAAAGAGAAAAAAAACCAACAAAAACAACAAATCAAAACTGTTCATTTAAAGTCTCTGAAAGTCTTTTCTTAGATGTCCTCTAGGTGTAGTCGTGGAATGGAAGTCTCTTCAGGGGTTGATGTGTGGATGCTGGTAATCAGCCAGGAAAACTTCCTACAAAATTGAGCTTAACACAACTTTAAAATAGCTTTATCAATAATCAAATCAAACAATGAAAGTTCTCAAAAACATGTCTAAGGGAATTCAGAATCTTAGTTGTTACACATGAAACATATAATAAAACAAAATTGAAACATTCTTTAAAATTATAATATTACTATAGTCCCCCCTTATGGAGGGTAATTGAGAAGACAATTGCTGCAATATTAATTAATAAAAATAATTTTTATCTTTGTTTTATCACTTTTTGCATCATCTGCCTAATTATCCTCATGCCATTATGAGAAATTCAAAAATCTAATATAATTGGTAACAGGTGTCAAGGCCAAATTCAACACTGTATTTATCATGACACCTGAGATAATTATGGGGGTTACCATAAAAGAACAGAGAAATGATGGGATATGAGCATTCCCACACTTGAGCAATATATACTGCCCATGCAGTATGCCAGGTTTAAAATAGGTGGATGGAATACATGTCCATGCCACCGAACATATTGGAGGAAACTGAGTCAGACTTAATCAGATGCATGGGATTGAGATGTCCATGGCATCGGGCATATAGGAGGGAGCATAGAAGCTAGGTGTAGAAGTGAGATGGGTGGGATCAATACTTCCAGCCATCTGTACAATATTGTGGGGAAAAATAAAATAAAATATTAAACCAAGAGAATCCAACCTCAACATTTGTCAAAAGCCGTTCCCTCGGCCATACCTTGACTTCATGCATGTCTCCCCTCATGTGACAGTTCAGTGTCTGCTCTTTGCATGTATTCCTCTTGTGATTGGATGGCATCTTGGCCAACTGGCATCTGATAACTCAGAATAAAGGCAATTAATGTCTTAAATGATAAGTTCCCATAATCCAAGTCTCATATGGATTTAAAAATTGAGGATAATAAATGATTGCAAAAAATGTGAATACATCTTGACTCAGAATATAATATATAATTATGCAACAATTTCAAATAATACCTTTTTTTTTACTTAGTATACAATTACTTTTGTGAAAAATCTGAACATATTTAAATACAAGTTAAAGCACAACACAATCTCAAAAACTTTTTTTTTTGAAAAAAGAAAACTTTTACAAATGTTCCCCTCTTTTTTTTTTTTTTTGGAATATGCTTATCAAAAATAATACTTCTAGAATCAATTTACACTTGCCATGGCAACCAATTTGCCAGGGAAATGCTTTAAAGAGTTTGATCAAATAATCAGTTGAGAAAAAATAACAAAAACAAACAACTCAGAATATGGGAGCACAATACTCCTAGAATTAACATTGTATTATGAAATCAAAACCATCTCTCAATTTTTTTAAATTAGATAAATGAATAGAAGAAAATACACATGGAACAATAAAAAAACAGTGAAATTCAAACTAAGGAAATCTAAATGAGCATGAATTTAATATTAATAAGAGTATTATAAAATATAAACTTGATCACATGACTATAAAAAGCTTTTACAAATATTCTCCTTGTTTTAAAAACTAAGTATGACACAATCTCAAAAGCATGAAAATCTCTATGAAAATAAACCCATACCATTAATTTCAAAATGTATATGTAATAGCATAGAAATCCTATGTAACCTCTGAACTGATACTATTACTCTGAGTGAATTCAGAACACTTTTGATTCCGGTATCTAAAATCCCCAATACTCATATCAATACCTTGCTGCTTACTTCTACATTTCTGTAAAATATATACCCTTCCATGGCAAAAGAAGCAGAGTCTTGAACTATGTTGATTGTCATTCTTATTCAGCTTAAGTTTTTCTTCTTTAACCCCTCTATATTGTCTGTCAGTCTTTTCACCATACAAATGCTTTATAAGATTACTAATTAAAGACAAAAGCAGGTTAGCAAAATTATGAACAAAACGAGCATATCTGGAATTTAAAGAGTTTTCTAAGATTGTCTCAAAAGCACAGCCAGGCCGGGGAAGGGCTGAGCCTGAAGCTGCAAATGTAGTTAGAGAAAGTTGAGCATGCGCATCAGATCTCTGGACTTCCCAGGCAGGGGAAGCAATGGGCTTGGCCATAGGAGGAGTAGAGGGTGGGGTCTGGAGAGGAGGGGAGGGACCAGAGCAATTTGAATCAGACTTGATTTTGAACTCAGGCCTGGATTCCTCTTCCCCCACTTTGCCTCCAGGTGCTAGGGGATTAAAAGCTTCCAGAGGGTGGGTCATTGCCTCCAGGCATGCAAAATTAAAGCAACAATTACTGTTAGAACTGGGAAAAGCTGCGGGAATCTCTTCAGGTTTCTCTGAAAAAGCATGGTTGGGAGAGGGAGAGATATTTCCTTGTGTGAGTAAGTTGCTGGCTCTTTTAACAAAAATAAAAATAAAAATAGAAAATCCACAAAAACAAAGCATTAACATGATCTTATCTCCCATTTGTCTGGTTAAACAGACTAAAATCAAAAATAGGATAATTAGGGAGTTTAAAAGGTCCATTCGAAAAAATTTAAAGGAAAACACAGCCAGTACACCAGTACTTAGCAGTTAAAGGGAGAGGGAGGGGAAATTTCTTACCCAACCAGAAGATCAGAAGAAGACTGAGGTTTAGCTTTCCTCTTCGTGGTCAGCCATCTGTTAAGGGTTAAAATTCTAGCTAAACTGTCTAAAATATCTAATGAGTGGTCGCCAATAAATTATAAGCTTTAGCAAGAGTTAGACTTTTAAGCATTTATTAAGGAGAATAAGAATTTGGTAAAGAGAGAGAGAAAGGCCTAGATTCCTATCTATTAAAGGGAGAGCACATTTCTAGCTCCCTTCTCCACCAGAGTCCAGAGGAAAGAGCCCGAGACCGAGCGCCAGTCTCTTCCTTCCTCCTCCCACTAGTCTGCGTCACTTCCTGATGCCTGGTCTTGCCCTCAAAGACCTTCGCTTCATGGGCAGAACTCTTCTACAGTAAGTATCCAGCAGGTGGCGTTATTCCAATCGTTACAAACACTAATGCACAACAGTGGAATTAAGAGTCCTATTCTGGAGAGCAATTTGGAACTATGTTCAGAGGACTATAAAACCCTTTGACCCAACAATACCACTCCCATCGTACCCCAGAGAGATCAAAGGAAAAGGACTTATACGTACAAAAATATTTCTAACAACCCTGGTGGCAGAGATTTGGAAATAAAGAGGTTGCCCATCAGTTGAAGAATGGCTGAACAAGTAGTGGTATGTGATTGTGATATACTCTTGTGCTATAAGAAATGATGAGCCGGGTGGTTTCATAAAAACCTGGGAAGACATGTTGAATGATGCAAAGTGAATTGAGCAGAACCATTGTACATAGTAAGAGAATTATTGTATGATGATCAACTATGAATGACTTAGCTATTCTCAGCAATACAATGATCCAAGACAGTTCTGAAGGATTTATGATGAAAAATGCTATCCACCTACAAAGAAAGAACTGATGGCATTTGAATAGAGGTTGAAATATACTTTTTTACTTTATTTTGGGGTTTTTTTGGTCTGTGATTTTTGCAGTATGGCTAATGTGGGAATGTTTTGCATGACTGTATATATATATATATACATACATATATATGTATGTATTATATATAATCTATAACAAATTGCTTGTCTTCTCAAGGAGGGGGAAGGAAAGAATTTGGAACTCAAAATTAAAAAAAAAAAAACCCCAGTGTTAAAATTTTTGATTTACATGTAATTGAGAAAAAAATAAAAATTAAATGTAAAAAAAGAGAAACAAACCCCTTGTTTGATGATACTCCCGAGGAGTTCCTTAACACATTAGTTCCCTTCAGATTAACACATAACAACCTTATTGGACAAGACTGGCAGTAACCAGGTTGTTCCCACCACCCTTGGAGCTTTCTCACATTAATGTAATCATTCAGTAGGAAAAGTCCAAATAAAGTGTGTTGAACTGGACCCAAGTTCCAGTCCTGGCCCTCCTATTTACTATTTGTGTGACAAGTCATTTAAACTCTCTGGACCTATGTTTTTCCATTTCTACAATGATGGATTTGGACTCATGACTTGTAAGGGCCTTTCCACCCATAGATCTGTGATCTCAGCACTATTAAAGACAGCTGTTGTGGCTTTGAACTTTCTTACCCTAGGCCAGAGCTGTTTGGGGAACAAATGGCTAGGGAGGGTTGTCTACAATGATGCCTAATCATTTGCTGTGTTGCTTCTGTTCATTTGCTCAGGACTTTGTTTTAAAGGGAGATGCATTCACAATAGACAATTTGCACCTGAGAATGTAGCAACTTGCCTTTTACAAGGGCTAATAACAGTGTCTGAAGAGTAACAGCTATTAAAATAGTATTTATTCCATGGTTGAGGAGTTATTGCCATGCGAAGTGTGGGGGAAGGCATCCCACATCCAGGGTGACGGGAGCCAAGGGAAACCCTGGAGACTTGTGACATCGCTTTTCCTGGGAAAGAACCTTGGTGCCTGGGTTTCCCTTCTCACTTAGCCTTTTTTTAACCCATCCTATATCTTTGCTTTTAAATTCATAGTTCTAGTACTTTTTCATATGGTCCCCCTTCACATTCTGACTTTTTGAATGTTATTTGACTTTCTTGGTAATCTTCTATATTTAATTCATTTCTTTTCTGTGAAAAGGTGCATAAGCTTCACCTGAGGGGCCCATGACACATGAAAGGTTAAGAACCCCTGGGCTCCAGAATCTCTACGTCCTCTTCTGGGTCCAGATTCTATGATTCTGTGAAACAATCATTCTTTCTGAAGCTATATTTAAGCAACTTCCTGTTAGGTTCCAGTTTTTATTGGGGAAAATGTTAAACATGCATTTAGGTGTATACATATTGTGTCCAAACTTAGCTGATGTTGATGCCAGCAACGTTCATTGGGAAATCCCCATTTTTCTCTTTAGCAAGATAATTTCTGTATTAGCTGTGTGACTGAAGCTGACATCCTGAAAATATTCAGAAATTCTATTCTCCATGTTATTTCAATGATTAATGTTTTGAACTTTAGCTATCGAACAAAATGAAGAGGACCATTTCAAAAGCCGTTTTTCTTCCTCTTTATGGAAGAACACGTGCTTTACCTTTCTTCCTTGCCAAACTTTCCACTACAACTGAAAAACAGAATGATTCTTTACAAAACACCATGTCCTGGTCCTGACCCTTCTCCCCCTGATCACTTTCTTCTCCCTTGGGTCTTTGGCCAAACATTGGATGAGGAGGTTATTCATAAATCCCAGACCTCCTGGCTCCCTTGTGCTAACCATTTCTTTAATCAGATAGGACTGAGATGATAAACATTTTTTTCTAGGATATAGTCTCTTTGGATTTCTTTTCAATATTTGTTATCTCCAATGTGGACTCTTAATTCTTCTTCCTCTCCCCCCCCCTTTCCATCTCCTTCCAGATGATATTTTAGTCTTTTCCTAATCATTCCCTACCCTTAGAGTCATACTACCACACCCCATGCTTTTAACTAATCCATGATCACATTAAACCATGATTTATAATAATACTCTATGTTTATATAGCACCTTTCATCCAAGGATCTCAAAGCCCTTTACAGACAGTAACTCATTAAATCATATAACACCCCTCTGAGGAAAAGATGTGCCAAGCACATACCCATTTTATAGTTAGAGAAACTGAGGCACGGAGAGTTGATTTGACTTGCCAATAGAGTATATGAAAAAGTAGAGAATATGAAATAATGTGGGAAAGTTGGAATATAGCCAGCCTGTACAGAACTTTGAAAAACAGAATTCAGGATTCTACATTTTTGTTAGCTAAGCAGTGGGGAGCCATTGGAAGGTTTTTGTTGTTGTGTTGTTTTGTTTTTTAAATAAAGGAGTAATAGGGATTAGAGTAGTGCCTTAGAGAGATTACCTGGGTGCCAGGGATGGACTGGAAGCCAAAAGGAGGGAACAAGATGAAGGGATACTGGCAGGATTTAGAGCCAGCAGGATTTAGAAATTGAATTGGAGGTTGTTTCGGGGGGGAGGAGAAGTTATCTCAGGTGATTTGGAGGGCTGCAGTGTAGGTTGGCTGCTTTCTGAGTGTGTGACTGGACAAACCACTTCTCTCCCTGATTATCAATTGACTCATGAGAGTGAAACATTATGGAAGCCGAGGAAAGGCAGAAAGGTATGAAGAAAGAGGAGCTGGTCTAAAATGTCATGCTGTGGAAAGATCAAGAAGAATTCAGATTCTTAAGTTATTATTAGTTATCTAGTAGTATCTAAACTTAAGTTTACTTGGTAGAATGAAATTCTGGAAAAGGCAGCCTGGCTAGGGATGATCTGGGTTTAGGTCCCACACATACCCTGAATATGACACGTACCACGAGTAAGTGCCCAGGAAACCCTCTAAGCTTTTAAGTTGTAGAGCAGGTGCCAGTATACATTGGTTGAGGGAATGTCCTCATCTAGCATTGTCTATGCCAGTGAAATGGAAATATTAAGTGCTTACTTCATGCCAGACACTGCTGAGTGTGGGGAATACAAATACAAAAGTGAGACAGGGATGGTGGGTGAAGCCTGTTTTGGGGGGGGGTGTTGGAGAGGGGAGGGAGAAGGAGGAAGGTGGGTGTGCAATAATAGGACAAATGGCAAGAAGATGACTGGGGTGGACATGAAGCATGGTCTGGCCTAGGGCCTTCTGGATATAGTGGGTTGTGTGAGATTTCACTCATCCACTCAGTCAGGACAGTTTGGGGTAAGAACAGATTATTTATCCCAGGACACGGCCTCATGGGGCTCCTCCTCTCCAGTCTCCTCCCCTTTCCACCCTTTCCCCTCAGAAAAATAGAAGCATGTTAACATGCTGCTCTCCACTTTTGCTCTTGGTTAATCTTATACTTCTTTGAGAGGAAGAACAGAATTTTGGGTTTTCGTATTTTCTCCCTTTTAAAGAATACTTCAAACTCTCAGGCTTCAAATTTGACCTATTTCAAGATTGCTTATCATCAGACAGAGAGTAATCAAGCAATCAAGATTGCAAATAAGGAGGCTTAGAGAGTCTTCATTTTACAGATGAGGAAATCAAGTTCTGAATGGATCTGAGATTTGAACAGGTTCTCTCATCCTAAATCTAGTTCTTTGTACCATTTCATTACTTTATACAGCAGAGCCCTGCTTCCCTTTGGAACTCCCTTAGAGCAATGATCCCCATAGACTAGTTTGCACTTGGTTTTATGGGATTGTGTGAATCATCGCTGTGATCACATTTCCTCATTTTGCCCTATTCATCTCTATTTGAACAACTTTTAGGCCTTTACCATTTTATGCTTTGCATTACCAGGTCATCAAGACACCGATGACCAGCCAGAAAACATTTGAATCTCTGGTGGACTTTAGCAGAGCTCTGGGAAAGAATCCAGTATCTTGCAAGGTAAGCTAGGGGGCAGTTTAGAGAGTGGGCGAGCTCTTCTTTTAGGGGTTGTAGCTCTCCTTCCTTGGAGGAGTCCCTGTTTTCTGGTTTGGAAAAGAGATCTGCTAATGCTAGTGTGATTAGAAAAATACTTCCCTTCTCCTGCTTTCCACCTCTGCTTCCCCTTCTTCCTTCTCCTCTCTTCCTCCTTCCCTTTCCTCCTTCCTTTCCTTCAGTTTTTTTCCTTTTCCTTAGCTTCCTTCCTTCTCTTTTCTGCCTCTCTCCTTCCTTTTTTCCCTTCCCTTCCCTTTCCTCCCCCCTCTCTCATTTTTTCCCTTCTTCCTCTGCCACCTCAAATTAGTTGTATGAATTAGACTCAGCCTGGTTGAAGTGTACAGTTCTTATTAACAGAAATTTTTGAACCAATGAGAAGTTGATATATTTTCCCTTCCATAAAAAAGAGCATCAACAAGTTGTTTCTTGGTATTTTAATGTTCTGGTGCCAGTATGTATATAATGTGTATGTTGTTGCCAATCTGCATTGTGGGGGAGGTCCTTACCAATGATTTCATAGGTCTTGCCCAAACTACCCCCATCTTCCCTCTACCCTCCCATGCTTCCCTCCAAAGAAAAGAAAAAAAACCCTTCATATTTACATACTTTAAGATGTGTGATGTATTTTTCTTATAGCAACCCTGTGGGGTAGATAGTACAAGTATTAGCCTCATTTTATAGCTGAGGAAGCCTGAACTCACTGAGTGGGGGAGGGGTTGAGCCCACTCCTAAAACCACTGACCACCCCCACCCCCACCCCCTTCCAGAGAAGTGACCGGCAGGGTGTTCTTTACTAGGTTCTAGTCTTCTGAAGAATGGAATCGAGGCTATTTGCTGGTCTAAAACTCGAACACAGTCCTGCATGTGGTTCAGATAGCTAAATTTGTTCTTTAGTCCAGAGGCTAAAAGAGTATTGTGAGAAGGAATTTTACAAGGGCTTGCGTGCATCTTGTGGGAACAGTTGATAACAAAAGATTTTAATAAACACTTTATTTAGTGTCTCTTCATGGCCCCAAGGCCTATCCCCAACTTATAATGCAGAGGGGGTAGATTGTGGCATAAACCTCAAGATGTGTGAAAAGCCCCCAGCCAGGTTGGAAAGTGGCTCTGTGAATAGTTTTTCCAATGGAGAAATCAGAAAATTTCCCGTCTGTTTATGAAACAGATCATGTGGTTACATGATCTCTCAGCTCTTGGCCTCTATGACTGAGTTTCACCACCTGTAAATTGGTTCTTGTTTTTAAGTTTTGTTTTAAATTGGTTCTTTGGGTCTGTAGGTCATTAAAATAATGTGGAGTTTGAAGCAAATTGTCAACAATAAATTGGAGGAAGTGAGAAGAAAAACCAGACAATCTGTCCTTCCTCCCCCAACAAAAGGGCAATGTGATTCTCTTTGACCAAAGCTTTTATTTTATTTTATGAACATTTTATATTATTTTATCAGAGCTTTTAAACTTTTTATTGACAAAGCATTATGATTATCTGATGCTCTTTTTCTTTCCTTCTTTTCCTCTGTAAAACAGGATAGCCCTGGCTTTATTGTAAACCGTCTCCTTGTACCATATCTTATGGAAGCAATCAGGATGTTTGAAAGAGGTGATTTTCTACCCTTTATTTTGCAAAAGGCTAACACTGCCAAACTACATGTGGGACTGCATTCCTGGAGTCATTCTTAGTGTTTATCTTGGAAGATTAGGACAGTATGCATTGGACTACGATTCACTAAGAGCTGTGTGACCTTCCTGGAGTCACTTAAACTCTGTGGCCTTTAATTTCCCCATCTGTGACACTAAGGGGATAGAGGAGATGATTTTCTAAACTCCCATAACTTCTACATTCATTCCACACATAGTGTTTTGGTATGTTCATCCTCCGTAAGTGTCCCACCTCTGTGATCCAGAAAACCAAGATTTCGCATCTTGACATAACATCTTCTCCTGCCTCACTCCTCTTACGCGTCTTTTTGGGGGGTGGGGGGGGGGGGGGCAATGAGGGTTAAGTGACTTGCCCAGGGTCACACAGCTATTACTTCTTAAGTGTCAAGTGTCTGAGGTTGAATTTGAACTCAGGTCCTCCTGAATCCAGGGCTGACGCTCTATCCACTGCTCCACCTAGCTGCCCCTACCTCACTCCTCTTAAACCTATTCTTTGTGTTTATTATGAGCTCTATTCTCTGCCTTCATAACTGTTCTCCCAGTTCCTCTCCCCTGTTCTTGCCTCAGTTACCTTCACAATGTTGACCCTTGACCAACATAAACATATATTATTTTAAAAAATTATTGTTATTTATTTATACTAAATATTTCCCTATTACATTTTTTTTTTTTTTTGGCGGGGCAATGGGAGTTAAGTGACCTGCCCAGGGCCACACAGCCAGCAAGTGTCAAGTGTCTGAGGCCAGATCTGAACCCGGGTATTCCTGAATCCAAGGCCAGTGCTCTATCCACCGCGCCACCTAGCTGCCCCCAACAATAATTTTTTAAACTTTTTGGTCCCGAATTCTCTCCCTCATTCCAGCCTTGCCCTATTCCTTGAAAAGGCAAGCATTTTGATTGAGATTATACATATAAGATCATGCAAAGCATTTCTAAACAAAATAAAATAATAAAAATAGTTGTTTTTTTTTTAAAGTATGCTTTAATCTACATTGAGTTCATCAGTTTTCTTTTTCATCATAAGACCTTCAGAATTGTCTTGGATTTTTGTCTTTGAACTGAGTTGCTAAGTCTATTATAGTATTGCTATTTCTGCTGTTTTCCTGGTTCTGCTCATTTCACTTTGCATCAGTTCATCCTGCTTGTCATTTCTTATAGCACAAGAGTATTCCATTACACTCATATATCACAAGTTATTTGGTCATTTCCCAGTTGATTTGCCACCACAAAAAGAGCTGCTTTAAATATTTTTGCACATATAGGAAAAAGAACCTTTTTCCTTTCTCTTTGATGTTTTTGGGAAACAGACCTAGTAGTGGTAATGTTGGGTCAAAGGGTATGCACAGCCCTTTGAGCATTGTTGCAAATTGTTATCCAGAATAGTTGAACTATTCGCAAATCTACTAATAGTGCATTCGTATTCCAGTTTTTCTACATCTCCAGCATTTGTCATTTCCCTTCTCCCTCATGTTAACCAATCTGATACATGTGAGATGGTACCTCAGAGTTGTTAGAATTTGTAATTGTGGTCTTATATTCCCTAGGTTTGTCTTGGCATGTAGATTTTATCCGGTCCTTTATCCACTGCGCCACCTAGCTGCCCCCCAGTTTGTATTTTTGTAAATATTCAGCCATTTCATCTAGATTGCCAGTTTTACTGTAATATAATTGGGCAAAATAACTTCTAATAATTGCTTTAATTTAATTTTCACTGGTGATGCATTCACCCTTTTCATTTTTGATACTAGTAATTTGGTTTTCTTTTTTAAAAACAAATGGTTTACCAGTTTTATTGTTTTGGTTTTTTTCATAAAACTAACTCCTAGTTTCAGTGGTTTTTTGCTTTTAATTTTATTAATCTCTCTTTTGATTTTAAGGATTTTCATTTTGGTGTTTAATTGGGAATTTTCAATTTCTTCCTTTTTATTGCCCAATTAATTGATCTGCTCTTTCTCTTTTATTGATGCATGCATTTAGAGATATACATTTTCCCCTTTAGCTTCTATTTAGCTTCTGTTTTCCCAATTAGCTTTTATTCTATGCTTCCATAGCCCTTTATTACATGTAATTTTAATTGCATCATGATCTGAAAAGGATGCATTTAATATTTCTGCTTTTCTACGTTTTGATTGTGAGATTTTTGTGCCCTAATACATGATCAGTTTTTATGAAAGCACCATGTACAACTGAAAAAGAGGTATACTCCTTTCTATTCCCATTCAGTCTTCTCCATAGGTGTGTCATATCTAATTTCTTTTCATCTCTTTACTTCTTTCTTATTTATTTTTGAGGTTCCCCCCTTTCTGTTTCTTGCTGTAATTTGTATTTCTTTCATTATTAATGATTTTGAACACTTTTTCACATGGTTGTTGACAGCTTGCTTTTCTTCTTTTGAGACCTGTGCTTTGTTGACTTATCTATTAGGCTTTTATTTATTTATACTTTTAGCGGTTCCCTAGATATCAGGCCTTTGCCAGAGCAATTTCCTATGAATATTCTTCTCCTTCACCCCTTAACTGTTTTAAGTGTACTCATTTTGCTGTGTAAAAGCTTTTCAATTTTATATAATTGAAATTGTCCATTGTTTAAAACATTAAGAATTCTCCCCTTCTGCTAGTCATAATTGTGAAATTGTATCTCTCCCCCCTTTTCTAATTTTTTAAAAGATGATATAACTTTAAATATTTACATCATGTATACATTTGGGGTTTGTTGTGGCTTGTGGTATAAGTTTTGGTCAAAACCTAATTTCTGTCAGACTCTCCTCTCCTCCTCCCCTTTTCTTGAATTATCATCCTCTTCTTATGAGCTGCGTGTGCCCTTCCTGCATGGCTCTGTCCTGGGCCCTGTTCTCTTCAGTCTGTGTGTGCCTCTTTAGTCATTTCAGTTATCTTCAGGACAGGGCTTCTTAAACTTTTCCCTCTCATGACCCCTTTTCACCCAAGACATTTTTCTGGTATACATAATAGGCATACATAACCTTTTACTGTTGCCACATTTCTCATGACCCCCACATTCAGTCATGTGATCCCATGTGGGGTGGTGACCCACAGTTGAAGAAGCTTTTCTCTGTGCCAGCTACCCTCGTCTATAGATAGCAGTTGCAGGCAGCTTACATTTTGCGTATCTGCAAGAGAGCTCATATTTCCCTCAGCCGATTTCTCCTCCAAATGTCCCTATTTCTTTGGAGGGTGCCGCCATCTCTGGTCACCAAAGCTTGGCGTCCTCTTTGATGCTTTGCCTTTCATGCCTCCGAGCTGATCATGTGACAGATCTTGTCACTTCTGCCTCTAAAACATCTCTCATTAACATCTTCTGTAACAGAGAATCTCTCTGTGACTACATCTTTATCACCTTTCACCTGGACTAGGGGAGTACCCTCCTAATTGGTCTCCCTGCTTCCAGCCTTTTTCCTTTTCAAACCATCCTCTACAGCTTCCAAACTGACATTGCTAAAGCACAGACCTGACCGCGTGGCCCCCTGTCTCCAGGATATAAGACCTTCATCTTTGTGTTAAAGGCCTTCCGTCATCTGGCTTCCCCCGGCCTCGTTTCTTATCACTCCGTTTCAGGCCAGCTGATCTGCTCACTATCCCCCATACACGGTAATCACTTGTGTAGAGGACACAGGGACAGATCTGGAGTCAGAAAGACCTGAGGTTGCCTCTCCCCTCACATACTTGACCTTGGGTAAGTCAGTTAACCTTTCTGAGCCTCAGTTTTCTCATCAGGAAAATAGTGCTATTATCATAATGATGGGGTGATGATGATAATGATGGGTATCCCACAGAGTTTGGAGAACCAGATGAGATAATGTATGTGAAGTGCTTTATTGCTTTTACACGCTCTAATGTCAGGGCTTCTTAACAAGAAGTCCATGGAGAGATTTTAGGCACCCATGAACTTAGATAAGGAAAAAAAATGCATCTTTATTTCAGGAAAACTGATTTCCTTTGTAGTCTGGTGTATTTTATTTTTATATCAAAAAGCATTCCAGGAAGGGTTTCAACAGACTGCCAGAAGTGTCCGTAACCCAGAAAGGGCAGAGAACCTCTGTTTTATATCAGTATCGGCTATTATTCTCATTCCCCACTTTTCAGCCTCCGTGTAGGTGGTTTCCCATATCAGAAATGCTGTCTCTCATTATCCTGAACTCCCTCCACCCCCAGCTGCTAATGTTCTTTCCCTCCTGAAATGACTACACAGTCATCTAATGGGCACTGCACCCCTCCAGTAGAACCTCAGCTCATGGAGGCGTGGCTTCTTTTTGGTCTTGTCTAGCACTGTGCCCGGCATACAGGCTGCTGAATGGAAGGATTTGCCTGTTTCCATGGGGTCTCTTATCAGTGGTCCAATGAGGCTTGAGAAACTTCTTGAATCACTCCTGGGTCCAAAAAACAGGGAAGATCCTTAGTTTACCTACCTGAGAAATAGACAGCGGGGGAGAGGGGGGTCCCCTAGAGTGAAATGAAATGCTTCCTCCCACTGGTCCTCCCCTCCCCCAGTTCTGGGAAGATAACTATCATGTCTGCTTCAAAGGCAAACAAGCTTTAATTCGGCTGGATAAAAAGCAGCATAATTGTTTTCAATTACTCCATTCACAATTGCCTGCTCCTGAGAATGTCACTTTTGAAACAAAACATTTTTTAACTGGCACTTCCTGAGAGATGAAAGCACATTTGCTTTTATGAAAATCTTTTTTAAATATCAAAACTTTTCCCCTGTTTTCTGGAAGCAGTTGCTTCACTTTCCCTTCAAGATCAAACCAACATTTCTGTTTATCCATCAACAAATATACCTAATTACTCCTCAAAGGGAGTGAGAAGCAATTTGCGCTGCCTTGAAAGACAGTTTCTTTTAATAAAATACTCTATTTTTGAATAAAGCATGTGGGTGATCTACCCCTTAATAGCTTTATTCTCATAGCAATATTCTGTCACTTAAAAACATTTTTAGAGATAGTATGTCTGAGTATAAATCATAACAATTGGTCCCTTCCATTCCCTTCCCTTTCAGCTAAAAACCAGTGATTCTTAATTTTTTTTAAATAGATATATATATATCTATCATGGACCACTTCTCAGAATAATGTTTTTAAATGAATAAAATAAAATACATAGGATCACAAAAGGAAATTTTTGAAAATCTGAAGACTTCAGGTTAAGAACCCCTGAACTAGTGCTGATGTATAAACTTGGGCCTAGTCAGGTTCCCCAAGGCCTACAAAGCTAGTATTGTTCAAATAAGGATTTAGATCTACATCTTTGGCCTCCTAGTTCCAGGCTGTTGACTTGGTTTCTTTACTTGCTGTTTTCACCACCCCATGATGCTGGTGCGGGGAGCTGGCGGCCACTGTTTCCACCCTACGTAAAGAGACAGCATGTGGCAGAAAGCCTTACTTAGCTCAGGAGTGGTGGACTGGCTGGCTTCCAGAAACTCATCCTTGTTTTGCTATTGATGTTGTCATTGTCGATGCCAGCTCTGATGTTTGCAGTGGGTCCTTATTTCCCAGTGCACCTCCATGACCTCAGAATTTCACCAGTCTGCAGCCATATGCACATGGTGGAGCTGAGTGCACGGTGGGTGCACAGTACTGCCTGACCCTGCACAGGAAGCCTCTGTCTCTCTCTGGTGGTTTTGGTGGCACTGAGCGCAGGAGCTCACAGTGGTATCTCAAGAATTTTTCTTATTCATGACATGGAGTTGGGAGAGGTTGCCAGGTTCTGTTTGCCACCCTTAGAATTCCCTCTCGGGTTCTCTATGATATCCTTCAGGAGGGACTTTCATTGGAAAAGGGAACTCCCAAGAAGAGACTTTGTCTACCACTGCTGGTGGTACCTCCTCTGCCACTTAGTCTTAGAGTTGGCAGGGGTGGGGAAGTGGCGGGGACTGAGAGGTTACCTTGCCCAGACTCCTACAGTCAGACTTGAACCCAGATCACCTTGAATCTGAGGCAGGCTTTCTATCAACTGTATCATATTGCCTCTTAGTAGTAGCCTTCAGTACAATTTCCTGACTCTAAGTTGAAGAAAAGGGACAATTTGCTGCCCTTCCCAAATCAGAACTCTTAGTACCACATATCAGGGATGGATGAGATGAGATACCATCAAATCTAGCATTGTCTTGGGAGAGTTTTAGGATCCTAGTGTGACACCTGGCTGGTAGCCATCCAGAGAGCATGAAGCTTGTCTGGCAACCAAGTGGTACCATAGTGCCCAGAGCATTGGGCATGGACCTGGGAAGATCTGAGTTCAAATGGATACATACTACAATGTGACCCTGAGCAAGTCACTGAACCTCAGATGTAAAATGAGAATACTAACAGCCCTGACCTTTCAGGGCTCTTATGAAGAGCAAATGAGATCATATTTATAAAGTACTTAGCACAGTTCCTGGCATGTGGGAGGCACAATAGAAATGCCCCACCCCCAACTAAGTGGAGTAGAAGGGAGTAGGGATTTTTGAGATGATAGTAATTGAGAGTGAACCTTTTTCTCTAGGGGATGCGTCAAAAGAAGATATTGACATAGCCATGAAGATGGGGGCTGGTTACCCCATGGGCCCATTCGAACTCCTGGACTATGTTGGTCTAGATACCACAAAGTTCATCATGGATGGTAAGAAGTCCTTGGTCTTTTTTTTTCCCCTCGGGGGAGGTGGTTTCTTGGTGTGAACTTTCCCATAACAATAAAGACTTTACAAAACTGAAATGTTAAGGCTTTGAGTGATCAGTACGATGGAAGTATATCTCCCCTTCTTCCCATGAAAGTGAAGGTATCCTGTGATCAAAGTAATCGATGAATTGTCCATCATCTCTCCTTTAAAAATACACTTCTTTTCACTTTAGTGACGCCCACAAAATGGCCTGTCATAGTCAAGCTTAGAGTGCCGCCGCTGACTTCCACAAGACGGGGCAGAGAAACAGCCTAGAGGCTGGCTTGGACATGACGTATTGTCAGCAGCAAATTCAGTTCTCTGTTATGATGGAGAGACCCTTTGATCAAACTTTTCCTCCTGACCTCCTTAACCCAAAGAGGACGGATGGAGGCGTAGATATACGGAAATAGTCCAGCCGGTAAATGAGGAAGTTTGTTTTCTGATATTCTTACCGTCTAACAAATGATTAGGAAATAAGAAGTAAAGAATTAATTGTTATTTGAGGTTTTTATGACCCCATCTTTTGGCTAGAATTTTTTAAAAAACCTCAGCACATGCACTGGCCTCTGGGGCTCCGCAAACTGCAGGGTGCTCCACCCACTAGTTGTAGCCGGCACCAGGGCCCTGGCACCTCACGTCATCACCACTCGATGATGCCTGCATGGGCTTGGCAAAATTATAATGATTGGAAGCCTAGTGAGGGCAGTCATGTGACTGTCAGAGCAGCCAGCTCTGTGGGCTGGGGGCTGTGTGTGATCAGCCTGGGGTCTGCTGGGAAGAAGGGAGGAGATTCGCCATTCTAGCTGGAAGCTGGAAGGCGACAGGACGCTGCTGTGTGTTCTCAGCTGATTCCTGGGCGGTTGTGTTATTCAGGTGGTAAAATTTCCCTTTTCCCCATTCTATTTCTTTTCCCTTGATCCTACTAATCCTATTTGTGTTGTTTTTTTTTTTAAGTTTGTTCTTGTTAAATAAATCCTGCTCTGTTTTGAGGGAGGCTGCCGCTCTCCTTCCTTGCCCCAATATTGCAGCAAGCTGCTTAGCTAACACTCCCCAATTAAAAATTGGTCCCCACAAAGATAAGGTCTTGAATATAATAAGGCTTTTGAATAGAAAAATTCCAGAGGGAAGGGTAAGATCAGCTTGGTGGTGGTGGTTGTTTTCTTTTAACTGGTTTTATTTATTTTATTTTGTATTTGTTTTATCATTTTGTTTGTTTCATTATTTATTTTTATTGTTTTTTTAGCCCTTTGGTGAGTAAAAAGTAAAGAAAGAGTAACCAACATTGTGGCTGATGCTGACAAGGTCAGCAACATTCTCCACCTGTACTCCACCCAAAGGTGGAGAGGGAGAAAGTGGGTTTCAGGTTTGATTCACTTTATATAGTACATTGGTATCCATGAATTGGGTAGTGATAAGGATGATTTGTGAGGAAGATTTTTGGTCTGGTGCCATTTTTGTGTGCAAAGCCTAAGATGCCGCATCCCGTCTGTCTAACCCCCTTCGTGCTGGCATTTCTGCTCGCTCTGTTCACATCAGAGCACACCATTCCTTCCTAATCTCAGGTACCAACCAGCACCGGAGGGATATAATACAGCCATGGCAAGGACGATTTTTAATGATAGGCTTTTTATTTCCTTTCTCTCATCAGGATGGCATAAAATGGATTCGAAAAACCCATTATACCAACCCACCCAAGTGCTAAATAAATTGGTAGAAGAAAAGAAGTTTGGCAGGAAGACAGGAGAAGGATTTTACAAATACAAGTGATCCCCTGGGTCTCTTGAGTGGGAGGAAGTCTCTGTCAGCAGGCACCAGTTGGCCATCTCCAGAGTCCAGTGGGAATGCTGTTTGGTCAGAAGTTCCCTCACCCAGCCAGCCCTGATCTTTGTGCAGTTTGATTGTTATCTGTCTGAAGTAAATAATTTTGCACTTATGATGTAATAACAAATTTCTCCATTTGAGAACTAATTTTTTTTAGTCTGTCTCTTTCTATTTTTCTATAATCTTTTATGCCCTTTGTGCCTTGGAACAAGTGATGCCTTTAAATTTATTCATTTTCTTGCAAAAATATATGCTTGTAAAGAAGGTGATGCCTCTCCATGTCCTCTGTAACTGTTTGGGGAATGCATGTACCAACTGGTGTTGTTTGTTTTTTTAAGCTGTGCTCACTCTCATCCAGCAGGTGGCAGTGTGTACTTTGCCTTTTATGAGACCACGTGCAATACTTACCTGCATTATGAGTTTCACCATGTTCCTGGCATCAAATTTCAAACAGTCCAACCAAACACTGAAGAATATACACTTAGGTATAGTCAACCCTTTTTCGGAAGAAAAACAATCTTAGGATTTTACACTTAATGCAGAATCGGTACCGTTTTTCTGGATTTCCTAATTATTCACAGCCCTTTTGGAAACCACTATACAGATTGGATTTAATTACAATATTCATTTTAAAAAAATTTGTAAACTCAAGTAATGATAAAAGTACAGTTTGGTACTTTAAGACAAATATTCTGTGCTTGAATTTCTTCCCCTCAGAAGTGGCTTGAGGGTAGGAATCAGGACATAGGAAATAATTCTGGTCTAAGTCTTCATGTGGCTTCATTTTCATAATTTCTTTTGCACAGTATAAAAAGAGATCTCTATTTAAGATGTCAATTTCTTTGAGTAAAGGAATCTAGGCTGCTTTTAATCATTGCTTGAAAAGGTATCTTCAAAGATAGAATCATGGAGTGTTAAGATTGGAAAAGATCTTAGGTATTGTCTAGGCTAACTTCTTCATTTTACAAATGGGGAAACTGGGGCCAGAGAATTGATCAAGGTCACACAGCTGAGCTGGGGATTAGAACCCTAGTGGTGGGTCATAAGATAAAATACTGGTACAAAGCTGGGAAAAAAACCCTCAGGCCTAGAACAGAAGTCCGATCAAGAAGTCATTATTGGATTATACATTGGGTTAAAAGTTCAATGCTAGGGAAATAGAAGAGGGTAAGGGGCTTTTTTCCTCTAATCACATATTAGCAAAAAGGAATTCTTTCAAATAAAACAAAACTAAAATGAGCACACTTATCAATCTTCAGTGTATATGGGTATATATGTATGTATATCATTTGATGAATGTACACTCAGAACAGTCTAAAGAAATTAAGGCTTCTCTGAACATTTTTATAAAATGTTTCCCAAAAAAACAAAGGAAGCACCTGTACAGCTGCCCCTATTTCCATTTAATAAAGGTTAACCATGTGGTCTAACAACTCTGGTCTCTTGGTTTTATTTCAGGCTGGTTCTTGACCTTTTTGCTCAATCCTTGGGCAGAGGAATGTGCTTTTTCCTCCCCTTCAAAGGGATTAGTAGAGGGCTTCTGGGTCTGACTGTCTCAGCTTAGTCACCAAAGGATATGGTGCCCTGCCCTGGATACTGAAGGGCTTTTCATGATTGCTGAAGGCCAGGAAAGGGGCAGCTTAAGAATCTGAGGCAGCTCTGGAGACCTAGACTCTGCCTGAAATTTAAGAGTATGGGAGGGGTCATGCTGACTTTTCATCTGGCTGAGGAAAAACACAAGGCCTGGATTCAAGAAAGGTTCAAATTCTTAGAATCCCCATCTGAAAAATTTTTTTTAATTCACAAAATCACAACTCCAGAGGTGAAAGAAAATAGGGAGGACATCTGGTGCAACACCCTTGTTTGATGAAGACACTGAGGCTTGAGAGTTTAAGTGGCTTGTGCTAGTCACAGAGCCAGGTTCTTCAGCACACTCTCCATTACACCACGTACCTTCTCTTTCCCTTTTCCGCATGTGACAAGCATGAAATTTTGACCTTTAGAGGCTGTACTTTTGACGAATCACATGTCTTTTCCTTCTATGCATCATAACAGAAGAAAGAAAATCGGTTCTGGAGAGTCTCTCCTGTTTCTGGGTTTGTGTGTCATCGTCTCCTGGTCCTCAATCTCCTCTGCTGATTCTGCACATCATGCCCACTAAGCTGGGGTGTCCCCTGAGGCTCTGTCTTGAACCCTCTTCACTACACACTATGTGTCTGCTCCCATGCTTTCGGTGTTTCGGATGATTCCTAGAGCCCTTTATCTCTAACTGCCTCTTGGACCTTTTAAAATGTCCTGTAGACATCTCAAACCCAATATGTCCAAAGTTGAGTTCATTATCTTTCCCTGAAACTCTTCTTACCTTACAAACTTTTAACTTTTGCCATCAAGAGTTTCACCATCTAGTCCCCCGGGCTCACAACCTCAGTATCATCCTTGACTGGCACCCTCACTTAGGCCACCTCCAATCTACACAGCTCCAGCTACACGTCAGCTACGTTCTAGTAGCAGAGACAGCATGAAGATAACTGCACAGCATACTCGTGTGTGTGTATTTTGTATGTATTTTATATATTACAAATACGTACAGGATCAATGGAACATAATCAATAGAAGGAAGGCACTAAGCAGTAAGGGCAATGGGGAATGGCCTTCTGTAGAAGATGGGATTTTAGTTGGGATACCAGGAAAGCATGGAAACAGTCATTTAAAATGCTTGGAGTAAGGAGATGGAGTGCGAGGAGTGGTCCCTGGGTCTCAGCACAGGGAACAGAGACTGGAAAGGTAGGAGGGGGCCAGGTGGCGAAGAACACTGAATTCTAAACCATGGGGATTATATTTGCTCCTACAGATGTTAAGGAGCTACTGCTCATTGACTAGGGAGATGACATGGTCCTATCTGCTTGTTAGGAAAATTAATTTGACAGCTGAGTAGAGAGGGGATGGACTTGAGGTGGGCAGACCCACCAGCAGGCACTACTGCTGTGATAAGGGCCTACACTGGAGTGGTGACAGATCTGAGAGACTTTGCAAAGGAAAAATCAACGAGGGATGGGGGATGTTGCGGAGAAAGTGAGGAGTCAGGGATGATGATGAGCTTGGGGTGATGGAGAATGGTAGTGCCCCAGAGAGTCATTAGGAAGTTCAGAAAGGGGATAACTAGGAGACATCCAGTTTCAGATATCTAATACACATCTGGAGAGTGAAGTCTGGAGGTCAGTAGAGATGTTAGAGCTGGATAATCATCACCATAGAGAAGATAACTGAATCCATGATAACTGAAATCCCTAAGTGAAATGGAACAGAAGAAAAAGAGAAGACCTGGGACAAAACCCTGGGGGGAAACCCATAATCAACGGCCATGACCTGCATGAAGACACATCACACTGAGGAGTGGTCAGACAAGTCCCAAGAACCAAGAGAAAGTAATGAAAACCAAGAGAGAAGAGAATCAATGAGGAGGCAGTTGGCATCATCAAAGCGGATGAAAGAGAAATTTAAAAAACGAGTATTGTGGAAAAGCCATTAGATTTGGTAATTAAGAGATTGTTGGTAACTGGAAACAACAGTTTCAGTTGAATGAAATCAGAAGTGGGAGAAAAAGAAGTAGAAGTACCTATTGTAGATGGCCTTCTCCAGGACTTTAGCCCCCAAAAGGAAGAGAAATATGGGATAATAGCTAGTGGGTAATGGATGATCAAGTGAGTTTTTTTGAGAATGGGGAAGACAAGGGTACTTTGGTAGGTAGTAGGGAAGCAGCCAGCAGACAAGGAGAGATTGAAGAAAAGTGAGAGGGTGGGGATGGTAGAGGGAGCAATCTGCTAGAGAAAACAGGATGGAATGAGATCATTTGTGTCTGCAGGTGGATTTCTCTCTCTCTCTCTCTCTCTCTCTCTCCAATGGGGGTTAAGTGACTTGTCCAGGGTCACGCAACTAGTTAAGTGTCAAGTGTCTGAGGCTGGATTTGAACTCAGGTCCTCCTGAATCCAGGTCCAGTGCTTTATCCACTTCACCACTTTGCTGGAATTATATGTACTTTGTTTTGTTTTGTTTTGTTTTTTTGTGGGGCAATGGGGGTTAAGTGACTTGCCCAGGGTCACACAGCTAGTGTCAAGTGTCTGAGGCCAGATTTGAACTCAGGTCCTCCTGAATCCAGGGCCTTTGCTTTATCCACTGCGACACCTTGCTGCCCCTGGATTTATCTTAATAAGGAGAAGAGTCACCTCTTCATGTGAAACAGGTGAAAGGAGACAGAGGAAGAAGTTTCCTGCATAATGTGAAATGAAGGGAAGAGAAGAGGGAGCTCTTGACTGAATGCCCTCATCTTTGTCAGTGAAGTGTGAGTCTAGGTTCTCAGCTGAGACAATGAGGAGGAGGGAGAATCACCAGAGATTGAGGAGGGATGGAAAGGTTTGGAAGAGCTGCGGTGAGCGGAGTAGAGTTCATTAGGGAGGTAGAAAAAGATTTGCCTTGCTGTAGTGCAGGCCAAGTTAAGCTTGTGTGACATGAATTTATCATGGATCCAGTCAGACGGGTTGCATGACTTTCTCCAGTTATGTTCATCAGCACACGTCTAGGAGCAAAGGCGATGTATGGCAGGAGTATCCAAGGCGGAGACTTGGCAGAGCATGATTGGCAATAAGGGGGCAAAGGACTCAAGAGGTTATAGTATCCTGTTTCACCAAGGGGAAGGGATGGGGATACAGATGATGCAGGGGTGATGGTCTGGGAAAGAATTGGTAAGTCAAAGGACTGGTGGTCAAGGTGAGGACGACAAATAGGGTTTGAGGGCTGTAAGGTACAGGGAGACGTAGAAAGCCAACATATTATGATGAGATAAAGGAACTTTAGAGTTCATGAACATGGAACTAGTACATTGGTGGGTGATGGCAAGAGCAAGAGCGTGACCATTGTGTGTGGCTGAGGTGAAATGAAGGAGTATATCACAGAATGAGTAATTGGAGGCACTGTGAAGTTAGGGTGTTTGAGGGAGGATCATTAGTATACATTTTCAAGTCAAGTAGGAGGGCAGGAGTTCAGGAGGAGAGAAAGATTGTGAGTCACTTACAAAAACATTGAGGAAAGAAGCTGAGTGTCCTGAAGGTTGGTAGACAGCAGCTCTCAGGGATTTTATTAGGGAATGGACATGGATTGAGTGAACAGCAAAGGGGACAAGATTCCTGAGTGATGGTGATGGAGGGAAAACCTAGAAATAGTCATGAGCTTCCCCCCTCAATCAGTGTGTGCAAGGAGTCAGTGCTGGAGAGGGGGGTCTGGTCAGGCTTCAGCATCAGGAACTGGAGCTCATGTTGACGAGTCAAAAGATAAAAGGAGTGGGAAAGGAAATGGCTTGAGATGAAAGAAAGTTTGGTGCTTATGGAGCAGGCGTTCCTAAGAACACAGAGGAAGGAGTGGGTGGACGTGTGTGTGTGTGTGTG
Source organism: Dromiciops gliroides (assembly GCF_019393635.1). Taxonomy (NCBI): domain Eukaryota; kingdom Metazoa; phylum Chordata; class Mammalia; order Microbiotheria; family Microbiotheriidae; genus Dromiciops; species Dromiciops gliroides. The sequence goes on along the minus strand of NC_057866.1, from coordinate 228,479,559 downwards.
TGTGTGTGTGTGTGTGTGTGTGGTTTTGGTGACACTGGCAGGGCTGGGGCAGAGGGATGAATGATGACAGCTAAGGTTTTAGAGTCACTGAGATGGAGAGGATGTGACCAGGGAGAAGTTTGTTAATCATTACATGAAAAGAAATAATTCTAGCATTTAAAACTCTTCAAAACTTGCCCCCTTCCTGCCCTCCCAGCCCTTTTCGATTCACCTTCTTTGCAATACTCTCCAATCCAGCTATGCTCCAGTTGTCACCTTGAACTTGGCAGTCCCCCAATGCCTCCAATGCCTTCAAGACTTTGCTCAAACCCCACCTTCTGTGTGCAGCCTCTGCCAGTGTCAGTGCCTTCTTTCTGAGGTAACCTTCCATTTACACGGAAGCATCTTGGGGGTCCTTGATAATTTGTAGAGATCCTAGCGCCCTGCTTTTTCTTTGGATCCCCATTGCTCAGTAGGAGCTTAAGAAATGCTTGTTGATTGACTCACTTTGGGAGGCTAGGGCTCGTGAGAAACCAGCTGGATTGTTTTCCAGTCACTGGTCTGTCTTTCTCAAAATCCTTTAGGCCTTTTCTTTTGTCCATCTCAGCTCTAGAATACCGTTCCTTATTCCCCAGCCCCTAGAAGCACTTCAGACTCCTACAGCTTTAGAGGGGTTTGTTGCCTCGTGTCAGATTCTGCTCTGCCCACCCCAGCCCTACAGAGGTTCTGGAACTCATCACCTGAGTCATCCAGCTGCCATTCACAGGCAGTCTTCACACAGAGGTGGTGTTTGTTTCATAAATCTAGTGGAAATCTTAACCTTAATGGGGTCCCCTTTGGGTACCAAAGTGCTGGCTTATGAAGTGGGGGAAGGCACAGGGACCTTCTAAGGGCATAGGTGTCAATATTTCTGCCTCCATGTGATTTGCCCTCCTGAAAAGGGCAAAATAACAATAATAACATTTCTATATAGCACTGTGCTAAACACTTTACAGTTATTATCTCATTTGATACAACAGTCTTGGGGGGTGGGTGCTATTATTATCCCCATTTTACAGATAAGGAAACTGAGGCAAACAGAAGTTAAATGACTTTGTCCAGGATCACACAGATAGTGTCTGAGGCCAAATTTGAATGATAGTGTTCCTGATTCCAGGCCAAGTGCTCTCCCCTCTGTGCTATGGAAAACCTTTGGTACTTTAGGAAAGTACTTTATTCCCTCCATTTACTCTTCTTTTTTATTGTGACAAAACAGAAAAAAATGGCAGTTATGAGGACAAAATGAGACAATATTAGTGAAACCTTTTTTTCTTCTTATAAAATTTTGAAGAACTAGGATTAAAATAAACACAAAATATCTCTATCTTAGTAATTCTGGTTAAAGCTTCACTGAAATAGGGATAGGGTCTAGACCTGTGATTTTATTGATATAGAGAACTTTAACAGTCTGGTCTAGAGAGTGACCTAGAACACTGAGAGATTATGTGACTTGCTAAAGGCTAAGCAGGGCCGGAACCCAGGTCTTCTTGGCTCCACTATGCAACCCTCTGGAAACCTTGGTTTCCAGTGCATATCTTACAGAAAAACCTGGAAATTTTTTCCTGTTTAAAAAAGTGGGGATGAAGGTTCTCCCCATCTCTAAAGGTTATGGGCTTACTTCCCGTCACTTTTTTTGCTTGCCCTGATAACTGTAGACCATTCCTAAGTGAATACTAAAATTGCTTCATCCACGTTCTCCACCCTCAATCACATCAACTGGTTTGGAAACCAGGACCAAAACTGCTCTAAGTGATTTTTTTTTCAACCTGGCCTCAGTCTACCTTTCCAGGCTTATTCATCTTTTCCAAAGATTCTTCGTTGCAGCCAAACTGGTCTATATGGTTCACATATACAGCATTCCATTTTCTATCTCCATGCCTTTTCTTGGTGTTTTTTTTTTTGGGGGGGGGAGCTGGGCAATGAGGGTTAAGTGACTTGCCCAGGGCCACACAGCTAGTTAAGTGTCAAGTGTCTGAGGCTGGATTTGAACTCAGGTTCTCCTGAATCCAAGGCCAGTGCTTTATCCACTACGCCACCTAGCTGCCCAATCTCCATGCCTTTTCAAAGGCTGTTCCCTATACCTGGAACACACATCTGTTTCCCCCTCTATGTCCCAGAATCCCGAGACTCTTTCAAAGCTCAATTCAAGTGCTCCCTCCCACACAAGGCCTTTTCTGATTCCTGCTTCTCTCCCATCCCCAGAAATTACTTTCTCTATTTCTTGTTTTGGTCTAGACCCATGATTTCATCAATTTGTGGAACCACTTCCCTTATCAATTAAGATAATTAACTTCTGCAAGTTATAGTCTTAGAGAGTTGCTTCGGGGACCCTGAGAACTTAAATGACTTGTCCAGTCCACTAGTGGGTATGAACTTGTATCAGTGTTGGGATTTGACCTAGGTTTTCCTGACCCCTGGACAGTTTTCTCTCATGTATCTTGTATTTACTTATCTGTGTTCAAGTCGTTTTTTTTACCCCTATCCCCACAGAGAATGTAAGGGGTTTGTCTTTGCAAGAATCATCCATGCCTAGCACAGGACAGGCCCGTAGTCGGTAGATTCCTCATAAATGCTTATTAAGTTGGATTCAGCACCAGGGAGAAATGTGATGAGGACTGATTGATTGGCTGGGGAGGCTGTTGGGAAAGAGGCCCAAATGTTACCACAACTGTGGTTGCAGTCCACAGCAGAGCACGGCTTGGAAGTTAAGCTGTTGGACCTCCCAAGCAAACCAGCCCCAAGGGTTGTTCATTCTGTTAGAGTTTCTTTAAACTTCCAAGGATGAGTCTGGTCAAAATTAATCAGGAGAGAATACTGACCATGTGGAAGGGTCTAATGAGCTCAGTCTTCCATCATATGGGTCAATTAGCTCTAATTCCGAGGCAAAGTGAGAAGGAGGAGCAGTTCAGACATAGGGCAAAGACATAGAGATAAAACATTGTGTTCCACAAACAGCTAAGGAAGTCAGTCAGACTAGAACAGAGTGCATGGGTCAATTACAGGTATCATTACCTATCAGCAATGGGGTTGTGAATGATTTAAGATGATAGGAAAAATATAACCGAGAATATAGAAGAGACTTTCCTGAGGTTCCCCCAAATACGGAAGGGAAATATGTGGAATGGAAGAAAAATGTAGTTCTAACCTGCCATAATTGAATAATACTATATATTGAATATAATTAAATAATACTAAGAACTTCTCATATGTTTTCCTTTTTTAATTTGGATTTTTATTTTTTTAAAGAAATTAAAATCCACTTTCTCTCCTTCCCTTTGAGAAAACAACAGCAAACTTCTGCTACAAACACATATAGTGAGACAAAACAAATCTCCCCACTGGCCATGTCCACACAAGTTTTTGTTTTCCTTCACCGGGAAAGGTATGGAATCAATTAAGCATTTTAAAAATGTTTACTGTATGCTCTAACTGGAAAATCACTGTCTATATGTGTGCTCTTGCTCTGGAATCGGTTTCTCAGGTAAAGGTTCATGCACTCTGTTCTAGTCTGACTGACTTCCTTAGCTGTTTGTGGAACACAATGTTCACCTCTCACCTCTATGTCTTTGCCCTATGTCTGAACTGCTCGTCCTTCTCACTTTGCCTCAGAATTAAAACTATCATCTTTTGTAGTTACTTTGCATAATCTTGTCTCTGTAGACATGTCATATCTCCTCTTCTCAGCAGAACATAAGCTCCTTAAGGGCAGGGATTTTTCATGTTCTTGGGATTTAGAAGGTGCACAATGTCTGCTAAGTTGCAGTGGTCCCACTGGATCACTTAGCACTCTCCTGGCCCTCACACACACATACTTTTTTTTTTCATTTTTTTCTGTTAGGTGACTTGCCCAGGATTTACATAGCTATTAAGTATCTGAGGCAGGACTTGAACTCTATCCTGTGCCACTAGATGCCCTCCAGGGTGGATCCATGGACCCTACACATACTAAAAAATTCTAGTGATCTGAAAAGACTGTGATAGGCTATCTCTTATATACAGACCAGTTTGATAGAAATCCCTAACCCATCATGGTGTAATTGGACTCTTTGAAATTCAGTTGCTAATGTGAGGTAGTAGAAATAACTTGGGCTCTGGAACCAGAGATTCTGAGTTCTAATTCACCTCAATATATACTGACTGCAAAAAAAAAAAAAAAAAACCAAAGTGAAAAATTATAGAGGTGGTTACAAAACCTACCACCTCAAAGTCTTCACATTAAGCAGAAGGCAGATATGTGGCAACCTTCTTGCCAGTAAACTTTCTACAGATAGGCAAATAGTAATTGGTGAAACTCTAGCACTGGAAAAGAGCTATGCCAACAGCTAACATCTCTTCCTTTCCACTTGGAAATATATTCATCGATTCAACAAGCTTTTCAGTGCCTACTAGTTGCCAGGAATTGAGTTAAATACTAGGGATACAAAGCCAGAAAGGAACCAGTTCCTGCCCTCAAGAAGAGGATCAAAAGGAGGAAGGTAGAGAGGGAAATGAGGAACAAGATAAGAAAATACAAAGTAATTTCTAGTGCTGGTGGAAGCACCTTAGTAACTAAAGGGATCAGGCTAGGTGTCTTGTTGGAAGCAGCAGGAGCTTAGCCTTGAAGGAAGCTAGGTAATCAAAGGAATGTAGGTCTGAGGTAGTTCCTCAATTTTCCCCCCATTCCCCAATTCTCCAGTCTTCCCATCAGTGACCTCTGCTGTGGTTATTTCCTTCACCAGTGCAGGAGGTGCAGGCCCCATTCACACTTCTCATTCTGTATGATTATTTTTTTGGGGAAGGGCGTCTTTCAATAAATGTTCCATCCAACCCCACTGGAAAGGTCGTGTTTTTAATATGTTCTGTGGGTACCAGCACAGTGCACCAGCTATTCATTGTATATGACTAACCCACCACTTTCTTAGGCAGTGAGATAGTATAGTAGATAGAATTAATCAGGAACACCTGAGTTTGCATCTGGCCTCAGACACTTCCTAGCTGTGTGATCTTGGGCAAGTCACTTAACCTCTCCCTGTGTTTCCTCATCTGTTAAATGGGGGTATTGTGGCCTCTCTGCTGTGTCCCTCTCTCAAGTTTTAATTTCTGAGATTACCCACCTCCCTACTTTAAAAATCCCCTCCAGTTAGGGCATGTGGGAAAATTGGGACACTAATGCTGGTGGAGTTGTGAACTGCTCTAACCATTCTGGAGAGTAATTTAGAATTGTGCCCAGAGGGCTATAAAACTGTGCATAACCTTGAATCCAGCAATAATACCACTACTAGGTGTGTATCCCAAAGAGATCAAAATAAAAGGACCTCTATGTACAAAAAACATTTATAGCAGCTCTTTTTGTGGTGACAAAGAACGGGAAATTGAAGGAATGCCCATCAAATGGGGAATGGCTAAACAAGCTGTGGTATATGATTGTAATGGAATACCATTGTGCTATAAGAAATAACAAGCAGGATGATTTCAGAAAGGCCTGGAAAGACTTTTATGAACTGATGTATAGTCAAGTGAGCAGAAGTAGAAGGATGTTATATACAGTTAACATCAATATTGTTCAATGAAGAACTGTTGCCTGCCTCGTCTCTCCTCCCTCCAATCCATCCTCCAGCCACCAAAATGATTGTCTTAAAGTGCAGGCCCGACCCTGTCATCCCTTCCAGTGGCTCCCTGTCACCTCCGGGATCACATCCCAAACCCTCTGGCATTAAAAGCCCATTCAGAGCATACCTGTACTCTCCTCACCTTCTCAAGTCCTCTTCCACCTTATTCTTTGCTGAGCACTCTTTGACCCAATGACACTGACCTCCTTGCTGTTCCATTCAGGATATTCCATACATTTTTTCAAGCTGTCCCCCATGCCTGGAACGCCTCCCTTCTCATCTCCACCTGTTGGCTTCTCTGACTTCCATCAAGTCCCCAATTAAACCCCATCTACCACAGGGAACCTTTTTCAACCCTTCTTCATTCTAGAACCTTTTCTCTCTTAATTATTTCCTATTTATCTGAAAATATTTGTCTGCTGGTTGTCTCCCCCATTAGACTGTAAGCTCCTTGAGGAAAGAGATTGCATTTTGCCTCTTTTTGTATCCCCAGTAATTAGTGCAGTACCCAGCACATAGTAGGCACTTAATAAATGTTTATGGAATGACTATTTACTGACTGTTCAGCACCAAATCATATGACATTCTATCAACAGGGCTCTAAATCACACTATTTGAGCACTGAACAATCACACCTACCTCCACTCTTTTCCACCCTACACAGAATCACTTGTTTCCAATATTCTTTTAATCTAACATCAGATTTTTTCTACATTTTCAGTATTTTTAAATTTACCATCAGATTTTCTCTACTTTTTCCTCACCTTACCACTCCCCTCTAATATATTTAGGTAGCTTAATCATTAAAAATGATTGCTCACATCTTGCAATGTCATTGAAGCAATGTCACCGAACCAGGCTGGTGGAGTATGTACTTCTTGGATCTTACACTTGAAACTCACCTGTGACCATTGTAAAAAATTAATTATTAATAACTATAACTAACCTTGAAAAATTATATATAATTGGATTTATGAAAAATGATGATTATATGAAAAATGATGAATTTAGAAAAATTATAATTGGGCCATAAGTCTTTCGTGGTCGCCATTCAAATGTAAAATATTTTTGATAACTAGGGCTAATTTGGGGGCTGAAGCTGACTGGAGCACTAATCTGGGGACTTTTGACTAACTGGCTATCTGACTTTGTTAATTTAATGTGGGCCGTTTATAAAGTTCCACCACACTGCTCCGCTATTGATAATCTAAAGATTAAGAAGCCTCTTAACTAAATAATCAAAGCAGAGTTTATTTATGAGATACTATTTCAAATTAGGAATACAGAGAAATAAAGTACAACCTGACTGCTTTCCTGCAGTCTCTTTCCACTGCTTCTCTTTCCCACTTGCTGCGCCTCAAAGAACTTCTTGAATACAATAAGGGCCTTGGCCGCCTCCGGCCTCAGGGCACGTTACACTTTCCCTGGTTTGTATTAAGGCCTGTAACCTTGTCAGCCCCGTCTCTCCTTTTCCGAACCGAACTCTCCTCCGTCCTTGTCCCGCTCCCCTCTAGTCACCCCTATCTAGTCCGTCCTCTAGTCAGCCCCTCCTCACTCCTTTAGTCAGCCTCTCTCCTAGTCCGTCCTTCTCTAGTCAGCCTTAATCTTGTCTATCTAGTCCATCCTCGATCCTTTAGTCCATTTCCCCTCTAGTCGACTTCTCTCCTCATCCATCCTTCTCTAGTCCGCCTAGTCCGTCCTCAGCCCGGCTCCCCCCCCTTAATCTTGTCTCTCTATCTAGTCCGTCCCCGCTCCTTCTTTCTCTAGTCCACTAGTCCGTTCCTGTCTCACTCCCAGGTCTATATATACCTTTTCTTCTCTCCACTCAAATTTTGGGGCTTCCTTCGCCCCTACAGACCAAGCTAATCCACCAGCCAGAGCTGCAGCTGGTGGTGGGGGTGGGGGTGAACGCCCACTTCACGTGCCTCAGCACAGGCTATCTTTCAGATAGCTTTGCTCAGGTTGGAGGGAGCTGGGGGCTTCCCCCCCCACCCCCCAGCTGTCTGACCTGGGGTCTTGCACAACCCACGGGGCTTTTTTGCTCAGCTGAAGCTGAGGAGGAGGGGGAGAGACCCTAAGGGCCTAAGGCTTTCTAATCTCAGCCTAAAGGTAGGGTCCCCAAATCAAAATAAATTTCCACACCATGCTGCTTACTAGTGATTACCATGGTTACCAACTGCTTCTTCAGGAAAAGAAAATGTCCTGCATCATTTCACCACTTCCTAATAGTTTTACATATGCATTTAAAAACCTTTTTTTTTACCCACTAAATGTAATTTTGTTATAGTACATGCACCCTGACATACAGTGCAGCTGAGGGGGTAAAGAGGTGTCCTGGGAATAAGGGATATAACTACCTCTGACCTATTTATCCTGGCTGTGACCTTGGGCAAGTCCCTTCACTTTTGAGTGCCCCAGAAAATTCTCTAAGACTTTTATTTCCTAGTCTCCCATCTAATTGGCAAAAGGAGTTTTCTCACTGACAGTTTCCATACCAATGAAATCACAGCTATAATTAATAATTATATGTGGGTATATAGACATACCGGGACAGGAGGTGGCACAGAGTGCTGGGCCTGGAGTCAGGAAGACTCTTCTTTCCTGAGTTCAAATCTGGACTCAGACACTTATTAGCTATGTGACCCTGGGCAAGTCACTCGACCCAGTTTACCTCAGTTTCCTCATCTGTCAAATGAGCTTGAGGAGGAAATGGCAAACCACTCCATGACCTTTGCCAAGAAAACCCAAAATGGGGTCATGAAGAGTCGGCTCCAACTGAAAAATACTGAACCAACCATCTGGGTATATGAGAGCAAGAGAGCCACATAGGCTCACACTTGCGATTTCATCAAGGGCACTCAGTATGGATACCTGCTCCACTAAAGGCAATCCTTGTTCATGTGCACAGCGCCTGTGCCAGAGGCAAGATGCAATGTTCAGGGCTTTCTGACTCCACCATTAGCCCTCTAGCCACTAGGCTGGCTTATATCTTCCAGTGGGCGGTTACTCATTTGTACAGCATCACAAATAAACATTTTGTACCGTCCGGTTCCGCTTTCTGGAACAAATTCCCTATACAATATGACAAAGCAGAATCATCAACCACCTTGGAAACAATCATAAATGCTTTTCCTAGTTCCCAATGACTAGAGGTTCAGTTTTATTTCAGTCAGTTTCCTCCGTCCCTTCTTCTCTCCCCCCCCCCTGAATATATGCTTAGGGTAAAATAAAAATTACACGCATTCTTGGATACTTGCCTGGCAAAAAATCTTTGCACATTAAGTACAAATGGGTAAACAGCAAGTTTTTGCTAAATTTCTTTGAGATGCGCTATAAAATGTCCCTTTTAAACCTAGATGCTCTCCTGATGTGTGTTCAGTTAAACACTGGGCTGTATCACATCAGTCCTTATTGAAATGCCCTGTCAAAGCAGGGGGAGGCAGCATGGGGCTAGAGTCGGAAGGAGGTGTTGGGCTGCCTATCAAAGCTTCTTAAACCGTGGGTAGCACCGCATATGGGGTCTTGTAACTGAATGAAAAATTTGACAACAGTAAAAGGTTATGTGTACCTACCTATTTTATATACCTACATCCCTGGGGTCCTGTAAAAATTTCTCAGTCGAAAAGGGGTCATGAGTGGAAAAAGTTTAAGAAGCTCTGGTCTAAATAATAGCTCGAGTACTTCTCTCCAGCTGTTTACATAGAGGGTGTAAAGTGCTAACATTAAGAAAACTAACATTGACAGACAGGGTGAGAGCTGTGTCAGACAGAAGACCCTGGGTTCACTGCCACCTCTAGCACATATCTTGGGCAAGTAAATGCTTAAGGCAACTTCTGAAATTCAAGAAGTTGCAGACAAGGTGCCAACCTGCATTGGCAGATGGGTTCTCCAGTCCCTGAGTATTCTATACCCATTGGGAAGGAACCTTAAAGCATATCTGGTTTGAGTTGAGAGGAATTTAAAAGAATTGTCCAAGTTCACACAAGGTAGGTCAGGGATTTGAACCCAGGTATTCTGATCCACAGCCAGAGAGCTTTCTACTGTACTATGCTGTCTAATCAAATAGTTTTTAACTGAGTTATGTGACACAGCTGGGAGTATTGGGACCAGGAAGACCAGAGTTCAGATCCTGCCTCACACTTAACTAGCTGTGTGATCCTGGGCAAGTCACTTAACTTCTCAGTCTCAGTTTCCACATCTGTAAAGTGGAGATGGTAATCACACCTACCTCCCGGGTTTGTTGTGAGGATGAAATAACACCCTTTTACTAGGGTAAGTCTAGAATTCACCTTGGAATTCTCAGAAGTGAGCTTAAACTGCACAAATCTTGCTAAGCTCTCTCCCAACATCCCAGTGGGCCTTTTGTCCTTTGGCCCAGGAACAATAAGTAACATTGACCAACAATATGATGTCCTCCAGTAACTGAGCTTCTCATTTTTGTTAAAGCTGTTTTCTGCCCATCTGTGGTTATCCTCACTTAAGACGAAAACAACCTAGATGTCTAGTTATTATTCACAGGCCCTTAAGGTTATTTCCAGGTTCAGACCAAAATCTACAGGAAAAGAAAAAGGACATGACAGGTCAGAAGGCAGCTCACATCTCCCCTAGCAACCAAGTAAACCAGGGTAACCAGAAAGAATAACCTTGGTAATGAGCAGGTTGCCAATTGTAACCTCTGCTAGTCCAGATCTCCCAGGAGGCAGAGCCATCCTCTCTTAGGCACTTCACTGAAGAGCAGCAAAGGAGAGTCAAAAACAGATCAAGGTCAAACCAGGAAGAAGAGGAGGCAGAAGTCAGGGCATTTCCCCCACAGATGGCTCCAGACCCCATCAGTGCACACCTTCTGAGGGACTCCTTACTCTACTTCCCATGTAACACCTAAAGAAGTCGGGACTTATGGGGATTTGTTACGAATGAGCTTATTAAGGGAAGTTTTTCCTGAGAGTATAACCCGCAAAATGAGGAATGAGGCTGAGGGAGAAGGGGACTGATGCAAAGAGCCCAAGCTGAAATCCATGTCATCCCAAGTCTGTCTGTCTCTTTCACTTTGAACTGGGTGTTGCTGTTGCAGATCCTAACCTGCTCTAACCCTGCTACCATGTGGAGGTTTCCCTCCAGCATCCAGGAGGGCTTTGTTTCCCCTTGCATTTAAGTGTCTCCTATTCCTAAGCCCCTTTTGCATTATTTTTGCAGGGATGCACAGTCAACAAGCTAAAGATGAATTAACATTCCAGAGACAATCAGTTTGGAACGGTTTAAGTCAAGTGGGTTCAATGACAAATTAAAAAAAGGGACTGCCCCATCATCAGACCAGCACTAAATTGTCAGGTGTTTTCCCCACTCTTGATTATAGTTTAGGTCGAATAAGAAGAAATTGGAGAAGGTACAGAGGAGAGCAATGAAAATGATTAAAGGACAGGTGATGTCAGTTTCAAGGAATTGGGATGTGTATCTCCACCTCCACCTGAAACAGGACAAGGCAAAGCTGCATACATTTTATTTGATTATTTGCCTAAGTAGGGAAGGGGGAGTGGAGACAAGGAACGCTTTCCACTCCACCCAGAGGCAACCCTCTATTTGTACTTCTAAGTACAGTATAGCTGCAGAGGTTTAAAAAAAATGGACAATTCTGTTCAGGATGTCTGACAGACAGACTTGCCTAAATGTCCCTAATAAATCTATTCTAATCCAACTTTATCAGACAATTCACTCTTAATGAAGTGACACTTTTTTTTGTTGTTTTATTACAAAGCTTCTTTAAAAAAATGCTCAGCACATTAACTCAAACTGGAATGACAAAACTTTAGTTAACAGTTTTTGGCAAAGGCTACACCTTGCAGATTTTTGTTTTCAAATGGGTACAGCAATGCTCATTTCAACAACTGGCATAAAATCCCACTAATCAGCTAATAAAAACAGATACAAATACAGAACATTTAAAGTAATAACAATTCAAGTGCTGGGCTTTTTACAAGAAGAAGGGGTAAGAGATAAAGAAGAAAGGGAAAACTCACTGCAAACCAATCTGTGGGATGTATTGCTTAGGTTTACAAAGAGGACTAAAGTGAAGCAGGATCAACATGCCTACTGACAAGTTGACTTGGTGGTTACACTTAATTAGTTCTATGTGACACCTTACAAAGACGGAGGCCACTATTTGTTACAAATCGGTCACAGAGAAGCCACATTTTCAGACAAGATTTCTCTTGGACTTCTTTCAGTTTGTTTTTTTTTTTAAATCTTACTTTTCCAGATCTTTGAATTTTATTTAAAAGACCATATAGCTAGGAAAATATACACCAAGGAAATTAAAACTAAAAAGTTAAAAATATAAAAGCATTCAAGTTTAAAAAAAAGAAGCAAACATAAAATTGATCCTTTTGCACTGTTATTAAATAAAAAGTTTGGGAGGAAGGAAGAGAGAAAACAATGGAGACAAAAACAAAGACAGAGAGGTCTTCCACAAATTCCTCATGGGGCGATGGGCAGGTGATTGAGTGCTGGCTGGCTGTTGGCTCCAGGTGGTTGCAGCAGGCGGGCGGACATGGCCAGGTTACCTTGCTTGCCAAAAGGTACAGACATGGATGCGAAATACTCTGGGAAGTACAAGGCAGAGATGAAGGGAGAAAAGCTTCTCAACTGACCCAAAGCCTACAAGCATTCTCATGTGCATTTCAATTTTGTGGGGCTTGATGTTTTAAAATCTTCTTATGCTTTTCTTTCAGGACTGGGTTCTTGCAGTAGAAGCAAAGAGGGGTTTGGCAGTGATTGTCCTTATGGTTCAATGTCTCTAGCAGTAACCACAGGGTCAAGTGGACATCAAGACTCTTTTGGGGTCAACTGCTCAGACCGAGGAGATGTTTGGGGTTTCAACAGGCTTCCATCTCCAGAAGAGGCCCTGGGGTTGCTGCCTTGGCTTTGCACGTCGGGAATGAGTTCCTTTTTCCACCTCAAGAAGGAACAAATGAAATGCTATTAATATGAACCATCCATAGATGAAAGTCCCTGCCCCCCACCCCCAAATAGAACCTTCACTTTTTTTAATGTCTCTAGTATAAGACCTTCACAAACCCTCCGTATTTCTTTTGTCCATTAGTGAAACTCGCTTCTCCCAAAGGTGGATTGTGCTTAGTCCCAAGAGGAACTCTGGCTTCAGGCAACACAATTAGAATGTTTCAACATCAGGGTTCTCAAATGTTGAGATTCATGCACCTTCCACCACATACTTGATTAATTAGGCATATTTTTGCTTTTTAATGAGTTAGCAGCATCTGTTGTGCCACTTAGCTAGATTGGCTAAAAACAAACAAATCCAAAACAAACACCTTGAAAAATAAAAATGACTTAACAGTAATTCCTTTTGAATGAAGCCTACATTTCCTTCCATAATTGAGCACTGAATCAACGATGTGATTTCCCCATATACAATGGGACTCTCAGTACTTTCTGCCTTAGGAGGTAAAACTCCTAGATCAGGCAGTAGAAAGAACACTAGATTTAGCCAGAAGAGCCCCGGGTCTATCGCTAATACCTTTTGTAACTCTGAGCAAGTCACAACGTTGAAGGAGAGAAAAGGATCTGAGTGTTTTAGAAATCTTTCCCCCAGTAGTTCAACCTGATGGGACCACTATACAGTGGCATAACTCACCCATGAAATGAGGAGATTGTACTAGATATAGCCTTAAAAGGTCCCTAAATCTTATGATCTCAGTATTGTACAACACTCTGGACAACTCAGCAGTAACTATTCTGTAATAAGAATTGCCTTAAAAGTCCTCCCCTTCAGACCCATTAATAACTAAACTCTGACAAACTTGCCTATAGGTTGTGTATAATGGAAAACCAAAAAAAAAAAAAAAAAGCTGGGGAGGCCATACTGGTATCGTGTGTGTTACAATTTACCAGAGAAAGCACGTATATTATCTAAAACACACACACACACACACACACACACACACACACACACACACACACACACACGGGTCCTTTGTTATTATCCCTAAGTCTGTCATCACATTAGGATTCAAAGACCTAAAGCTGAAAGGAACCCCAGAGACCATTTAGTCTCTCTATTTTAATCCTAATATTCTCAAGGAACACACCTTCGCCCCCCTCTCCCACTCAAACAACAACAACAACCCAACTTTGTCTTCTGGACAACCAACACAAGTGCCTAGAACCATGCCAGGTACATGGCAAGTGTTTAATGGACATGTGAGGTAGACAGTGCTTATGACGGTCATGGTGAACATCAGAAACGCTAAGAAGTCAACAGACCTCAAAAATCACAGTTTCAGTAAGTTAGGGAGAAGAAATGGACTTATTTTCATTGACAATGTTATTTGTAATAGGACAAATCACACCTCAAGATCTTTGCTAAAGAAAGCACTTTTCTCTGGAGTTTTTCCCATATGACTTTAGAAATTGGCAGCTGCTCTAGGCTGGCAATGGGGCAGCTAAGTGGTACAGTGGATAGAGCTCCAGGCTCTTCTTCCTGAGTTCAAATTTGGCCTCAGACACATACTACCTGTGTGACTATGGGCAATTCACTTAAGCCTGTTTGCCTCTGTTTCCTCACCTGTCAAATGAACTGTAGAAGGAAAAGATACTGCAGTATCTTTGCCAAGAAAACCCCAAATGGGGTCATGAAGAGTTGGACATGACTGAAATGACTGAACACACACTTAGGATAGATTTATTCCAAACACAACCTTGAAGAAGAGAAGGTCTGAGTATCTTAGAACTCTTGCACCCAACTGGCTCAACCTGATAAGACCACTTCTATATAGTGACACAATTTCTTAACAAACTTAGATGACTTGGATTTCTATCTGCTTTTTATTTGGGAATGTTTGCGAAGACTAAGATTGAAAGAAGAGAAATAAAAGTAAAACACTGAACACTAATCTGATTGTTTCTGAAACAGGATGGCAAATGGCAAGCTTGAATGTTGTCCCTAAGCAAGATTTTTTGGTGCTTAATCAAGACTTGATGGAATGATTAAAATTCAACTTTCCTAACATAAATATAAAATGACTGCTGGGCCACTTGAACTGACTTAACTGTGATAAAACTAGAGCACTCAAGTTAGATAGAAGGGTTCCTTGTCATATATAGAATGGTGGCTGAAATAGGCACCTAATGCTTTGTGAAGGTGAGGCCCAATGTTTACATACAAAAGTAATGGTTTCAACTAAGGAGGCCTTTTACTGACATGTTGAATTTCTATTTTCTTATGTAATTATACTTTTTCTGACCTAACGGGGGATCTCACAGCCCCAACCCCCATCCCGTCCCACCCAGTTTCCTGCAGTGGTACCCTACCCAGTAGTACATGGGGATCAAAGAGTTATGAAGGTCTCTACCTTTCCAAGGAGAAAGGAAGAGTCCAAGCAAACAGCACAGAATCAGTGCTGAATGCACCCCGTAGATTTCCATTTACTTTGTGCCTTTTCATCCCAGATTTTCAAAGGTTTGGTCCAGGTCACTCTTCCTGGGAAGGTTTTCCTCTCAGTCTTACATAAAAACATTCAGCTTCCTGTTGAGGAATAGCCTTGAGGCTCCAAGCCAGTGGCTCACAGAACCTGATACAAATGCGGTGATTCAGAGTGGCCTGTCCATTAAAAGCCAGAAACGTCTATTTTCTGGAGGAAATGAAGTGTTCGTCTGTTGCGGCTTTTCCTCACTCCCTTTTCTTACTAGTAAGCGCCCCTTTGAAGCTACAAGGTTAAGATAATTTCCATGGCCTTGCTCTAGGCTTCCATTCTTAAACAAGGCCTTTTCTTCTCCCGAGCCAGAGTCAAAATGCAGCGCAGAGGCCTAACTCCTGATGGCACTGCTCCTTGGCCTGCCTCCCGACTAAAGGCTTCCTTTCTCCCTCCATCCCTTTAGCCAAGGACATTCTTATTATATAGCTTTTGTCTTTCTGGTGCTCAATAGGCTTATTTTTTAGCCTTGTTGATGGAATGGTTAAAATTCTATCACCCTGACATAAATATAAAATGATTATTGGGCCACTTGTACTTACTTGACCATGATAAAGCTAAAAAACCAAAGTTAGGGGCAGCTAGGTGGCGCAGTGGATAAAGCACCGGGCCCTGGATTCAGGAGTACCTGAGTTCAAATCCGGCCTCAGACACTTGACACTTACTAGCTGTGTGACCCTGGGCAAGTCCCACAAAAACCCCCAAACAAACCAAAGTTAGCTGGCATTCTTCCACGCCCCGTCCCCTGTCCTAACAGACTCGGTAAGTGTCTCAGCATCTGAACAGGACTAAATATACTTGGGCAAAACATGCTTCCTTTTCTTACTAATCCTGGCTTAAGTTTGCTGTGTGACCCCACTGGACAACTGTGCACACCTTTAAGTAACACCACCAGGACAAGTCTTTTTTTCCTTTTTTTTAAAAAAGGCCCCAGGAGCAAGTGAAGTCGTTCTTTGCCCTCTGAGGACAGACCCAGCCTGTACCTTAAAGCATAGGGAAGCAGGGAAGGGGGGCCTTGTGGTGTGTTTTAGAGACATAAAACAGGTCAAATCAGGATTCTTTTCAAGAAACCACAGGCATGCGCTAAGGAGATGGAACTCTCCCCACATCTAAGACTTCACTGGGGGGCTGCAGCTGAAGCCTCGCCAAGCCAGGCATGCCCTAGCAAAGCCCAATCCACAAGTGAAGTCGGCGCAATCAAAGGCTGCAATTACAGCTCCATGGCTGTGGTTAGGCTTCAAAGAAAGTGCTGCGAGCCACATTTTACATATGTTAAGTCTTGGGCTCGATCCACAGTGAGAGCCACTGTCTGTGCCATTCGTTACTGGATATCTGAGTGGGGAGGGGGCCCTCTAAACAGTTGCTACTGAGAGAAAATGTAAATGATCCACATGAAGAACTCATGGACCAAACGCTGAACTTCTCAAACTATCCCAACAAGTCAAGTGTGATCTGCATCATAGGCTAGCCAAATCACCTACTGTGAAGAGGTGATTCACAAGGTGGGGAAGAGGCGGGAGAAAAGAGAGAAGGCAGGAGGGAGCCGAGGGAAGGCCTCCTGTCTAACTGAAAGATTTCAATGTTAGATCTCTAGGAACCAATACCCAGGGGAGGTAGGAGCACCAGGATGACACTTTATCATAACTAGAGAAACAAGGCTTTAAAATGCCACTGAGGGAATGTGCTTTGCTGAACTGCGTATATTTGTTATGAGGGCTTTATTTTTTTTAATTGTTCAATGCAGATGGGACAGTGGGAGGAAGAGATAATAAAGGCTTTAAAATAAACACATTTAAAAAAAAAATCTACTTTTGTTAAGTGAGCTATTTGTACTCCGAGGTTCTCTTACCCCCTGACTCAAAGGATGTGCAAAAGAGAAAGGGTGTGTGTGTGTGTGAGACACAGAGAGACAGACAGAGACAGAGAGACAGAGAGAGACAGACAGACAATGGGAAGGGAAAGAGCAGAGAGACGCTTGCTTTATAGTCCAAACATAAACTGTATTAAAGGCAAAGTGTTGGCATGTTTCCTTAGAGTTTCACTGCCTTCACCCAGGCAGACCCCGAGCAGGAAGGACAAAATAAACAAAATACATAGGATGGTTGGGCAGTGGAGGAGGGGTTGTGTCTAGGAAGGGAAGTGCATATAGCCATTTCCCTGTGTCCAGCCCCTGCAGCACTCTGCCTGGTCCAATCAATTTTTCAAGACCCAGGTACAAGATGGCCAAGTTATTCCCTGCTAAGAGGAGACCTTGGTTAAGATCTGATGCTAGGAAAGAGAAGGGAGGTGCTCCCCCCCCTTCCCACAATGCCACTCCAGAAACAACAACAACCAAAAAAAGAGAAAAAAACCAGTTTCAGTTCTGACATGAAAATTGGAGGGGAGGAGAGAAAGATTAGAGCAGGATTTATGAGAGGTGAAAAGAGACACAGATTTTAATTGCAGAAATTGCTTTACACCACACCACACACCTTGTGCCAATGCTTGAAATTTCACTGCCCTGGGGAAAACGGACAAAAACACTCCCAAACCCGTGATTTCATTTTGGGGTGTGAACCACTCCAGTGCAGAATGCCATGCCTATACAGAGCTCCTGTCTTTAAGGGTTTACTCTGAAGGTAAGTCACACATTTCTCCTATAAGGCGCAAACTGTTCTTCTCTTATACTGGGTCACTCTACTGAACATAAATCCCTTTGTCACTTCTCTAATGAAGCAGCATTAGACCATGGGAAACAATGACTTATTAACTCATTGGGAAGGAAGGATATGAAATACAGAGGGTGAGGGGGACAAAAACCTGGATTGAAAAGTTATTCTTTTCTCAGATTAAAAAAAAATATAACTTCAGAAATCTAGTCCCTGTGCCTTGGAATGAGGCATTACCCAGTATTTGTGGAAAAAAAAAGTTAAAATGATAATGTGTGGTTATGGATGGCCATAACCCAGGCTTGTTTATACAGCTGTGTTAACCTCCACTCCCAATACCCATGGTCCGGCACACCAACCACAAAGCCCTAAGGTAAAGTGAAGATTCCCAGCATGGGGGATGTTGGGGGGGGGGGAGACCCAGAGCAAAGGGAAGAGGGAGGTCCCGAGCTACCAGTGGTTCTTTGCCTCATCCTAAACTTTTGTCTTTACTGAGGCTGAGCCAAGAAATTGCCTTCCACCTTTGGTCAGGAACATCTGCATAGCTAGCATCACAGAATGCACAACAAATGAAAACTAGCTCATCTGCAAACTAGACTTTGGCAGTATCAGAAAGACTTTCAACGAATCAGGGCTGTTTCTCCTTGGGCTTACCCTGTAGCTATTAATAAACAAAATCCCAGGTGCTTGTATTTTTTGTCCTACGTCCTTTGTTATGGGTTTCTCTTTTCTGTTGGTGTTCCTTTGTTGTCCCCTTTATGAGTGTACACATAATACCCATGCAGAACAAGCATGCTGAATTAATGTCCCTGCAGGGATTCACAAGACCTTCTCAAAGGCCAGGCTGGTCAAGAAACCACTCCCATAGGACAATTTATGGAAAAACAGATTTTTCCAAAACTCTTCAAGTAAATCAAAGTGTTCGATGATTACAAATAACAAAGTGAATCTAATATAGAACACTGTGAATTCTCAAATCTCTCACCACTATGACTCTTCTAATACTGAAAAGAAACTCCTTTGAAACTGGCTTAGGACGAATCCAGATCTTATTGCCCTTTTTAAAGCAAGTGGCCCCATTTTTTCTATCTCTGTATATCTGCACCTAAGATCACAGAGTTGGAAGGGACTGTGGGGGTCCTTGCATAGGATCAGAGAGAACTTTCAAGAGCCTTTGAGGTCATCCAGTCCAACAGTGTCATTTTACAAAGGAAACGGAAGCAAAGAAACTGACTTGTCTAAGTCATGCAAGGTGGTGAGTGACAGAGCTAGGATTTGGACTGAGGTCTTGTATCTCTAAGATCAGTGATCTTTGCTTTGTACCACCCTGCCTTTGGTTAAGAAGTCGTGATTTTAATCGGTAGAATGCAGGAAATATGTATGACATAGAACTTCTAATAATAAATGGAAAACGTATACACCAGTGCTGATCAATAACTTAAAAATGTTCTCTAAGACAGAATAAATCCTGAAAACCTCAAATAAGATAAGAGCCAGAGAGAGGCCCCCAAGAGGGAAATGGGGCTTTTCAAGCAATACTAAAGAATATCTGCACAAGAAATGAAGCTTAAGTGTAGATTTAAAGCTCAACAGCAGATAAAAATGAGGCAGGCGGCATTCAGCTGAATGCTTCTCATTCTCCCTGTCTCTCTCAGAAGGCACCAAGACGTCTGTTTGAACTTAGGAATAGTTACTTAACAGGGAGAAGAATGCTTTGCTAAGCACAAATCAACTAGGATCATTTTTCTTTGCTCTAAAGACAAGCCTTTGAGTACTAACTACAGGGCTTCTCTTACTCCATCCAGTTCTATTACCCAGGAATGTTGAGGTACTGATGACCATCATGGTGATCTGTTCTGAGATTCTTATAGGATCAGCTCTTCAGCTCAAAGGGACTTTAGTGGGTGTCCAGTCCAACGGCCTCATTTCACAGATGAGGGAACTAAGACAGAGAGCTGAAGGGAGTTGTTCAAGGCAGCATCTTAGTGTACCCCTCCTGACTCTAGGTCTGCATCAACCAGGCCATAGAACCATATAGAACCAGGCCATATTCTTACATGAATTGCTTTTAATCTTTGCATTAGGGAACTTCCAAACTAATCAAGACAGGCTCACACACATGACTACCCCCAGGCACCAGCTGGTGAGCAAACAAAAGGTAGCCAAGGAGAAGACTGGTTTTGAAAACTTGGGCAATATTATGTCTTCATTAGACTAGCTATACTGTTTTGATTGTCCAGCCTCTTTTATTCAGGTCAATGTGATGAACCATGTGATGAGGGGAACTCTAAGATAAATGTTCTGCATATAGAAACATCTGGGATTTGTGGATCCGCCACAGGCCACGTCTTTCACTACTGAATTGTAACAGTTTGGGTGAAGGAAGAAGAGGAAAAGTAAGGGCTATGATTGGGAATGGATGGAGAAAGATGTGGATTAAGGGGCCCCATCGCCACCCTTTTATGTCCTCATCACCCAAGGTGACCAAACATCCAGAATTTTCTGGGATGATCTTTATTTTTAAGAAAATAAAAATGTCATTTGTTATTCTTGTTTGTTGCTTCTGTTTCTAAGTTGGGTGAGGTTTTCCATGTACTGTCATCATCATGGTTTTGCAGTACAGTGAACAGAGAGCTGGGTCAAGAAGACGTAGATTCAAGTCTTGCCTTTGACACTTACTGGTTGTGTGACTGGGCAAATCCATTAACCCTTTCAAGTAGTCTGTAAAATGCTTTAAGACAATGATTTGCAGAGCAGTTGCCACACTGCATTAGTAAAGATTCCCTATAACAAAGTCATCACAAAAGTACAATGTTGAGGAGGTTTCTGCCAAAGCAATGTTCCTGGGGGCAGCTAGGTGGCGCAGTGGATAAAGCACGGGCCTTGGATTCAGGAGTACCTGAGTTCAAATGCGACCTTAGACACCTGACACTTACTAGCTGTGTGTGACCCTGGGCAAGTCACTTAACCCTCATCGCCCTGCCCAAAAACAACAACAACAACAAACCCCCAAAACCAATATTCCTTTCTAGAGTACAAATACCAATTTTTGGTTTGGAAAATGGGGTGCTTCCCAAGAGACTGGGAAGGGGAATGGGCAGGGAGGTAATTTCTTATGCTAGATTTTAAATTTTAAAGGAAGACTATGTATTTCTCTTTAGATTGTCAAGACTCCCACCCTCTAGTTGACAGTGTAAGCAAAATGTCCTGGAAAACATCATTTATAAGGCTCATTTCAGGAGGGCACCCCATAGAGCTCCCATCATTGTGAAATACGGAAAAAAAAACCCACGTGGCTGGATCTGCAGCCATGGGATCAGGACCCAAAGCAGACCATTAACCCTTGTGTCTCTTTATAGGTCTTCCCAAACACTAGGCTCAGATGCCCTCCTCCAGAATGACATTTCTTCCACTGCCTACTCAAACTGTGTAGGCCTCCTGGTGGCTTTGTTGGTGAGGCTATGGCTTGAGCCAGGTGTTTTTATTGCCTTGAAGAACAGAAATGAGTGTGGAGACAAGGACCGGAATGGTGATTTCATTGATATAAGGAACGCTGAGGTGAGGAAGCTGGCTCTACCAAAGCAGGGGTTCCTAATTGGGGATCCCTGAACTTATTTTAATTTTGTGATAATTATACTTAAATATTATTGGTTTCCTTTGTAATCATATGCATTTTACACATTTAAAAACATTATCTTGAGGAGTCCATAGGCTTCACCAGACAGGGTCCAGAACCCAAAAATGTTAAGAATCCCTGATGTAGAGATATGTCTAGATCACTGAGAGGTTCAATGGCTTGTCCAGTGTTACATAAATAGTATGTGGCAGGGGTGGTGCCTGAACCCAGGTCTTACTAATGCTGGGTTTTTGTCTTTCTTTGAATCTATACCCAGTGACTTGAAAGACTGATTATGCTATACTAATTAAAGAACAGAAAATGAGTCGTAATTTTTAAATCTCCTGGCTGCTGTTTTGATGTCAATCATACTTCAGAGACTTTGGATGAGATAACTAAAGCATAAATAAAGTTTATGACTGCTTCTTTCCTATTTCTTCAAAAATATCTTAACTTTTGTTTCTAGTATCATGGAGGCTATTGCCAATAGGGAAGTTGCTATAATGCTTCATTGTATGTGGCTCATCATTACTGACCATGCTTCCTGGGGTCTGGGGAACTGAACCAGCAAGCAGAGCAAGGTCAATTAGAAGTCCTCTTAGGAATTCTTCTTAAATTAAATAGAGGTAAACAAAGTCACACGAGTAGCAGCATGGCTGGGCTGCTAACCCGAGTTCTCTGATCCCAACTCTAGCATTCTGTACCCTACATCAAACAACCTTTATCAATAGAAAGTACTTTCACAATGGTCCCTGACTCTATTAGCTGAGTTGGGGCCAGCAGTACTATAAGCACTGAAGACCAGATTTATATTTTAGGAAAACCCTAAAGGCCACTAGACATTATAAATGTAGAAAAGCGTCCTAAAAGTTCTCACTTCTATTTTTCACCCACAAGCAGGAAACTACTTACGGGCCATACCTAGGGCATTACACAATGAACATTCTCTGCTCTGTTGGCACACCTCACTTACAACTCTGGGCCATAATGAAACAAAAGCAAAGGTTTTTATTTAGAAAAGGGGAGGAAAAGCAGAGAAAACCTTGAAAATTCTTTATTTACTCTAGCAAATCTCCAAGATAAGACCTAGGAAGGCAAAAATATTTTTTCTTTCTTGCATGTCTTTTTAATAGCCACGAGGTAATTGACAGCTTGTTTTTTTACTCTTAGTCCTGTTTTTTAAGTATCAGATGATTGAAACCATTAAACTGAAATGCTTTTTCATACTTAAAAAAAAGGCTAGCTGGGTGATTTGTTTTGGTAAACACAAAGTTAATAACTCAGTTTATATAGTTACACATTTTTAAACTAGTGAAGCTTATTGAATCTTTCCAATTAAAAATTATTTCATCTCGCCACTCATTTTTTAGGTTGCTGAGGTAAAGCAACAACAAACCAAATATTTGTGTTATGATGTACCTGGCAGATGCTGAATTCTAAATATTCTTAAATAAACATTTATTAAAACACTGGAATGTTGCTGTTTTATCATATCAGAAAATCTTATTAACAGAAAATGGGGATTGTTTTATTTAAAAAAATTTTTTTGTATTCCCAGCATGTAGCACAATGGCTGGCACATAGTAGGTGCTTAAGGAAGGAAACATTTATTAAGTATTTGCTATGTCAAGCAATAGGTCAACAATGCACTAAACAAATATATAATTTTTTTTTTTTTTTTAGTGAGGCAATTGGGATTAAGTGACTTGCCCAGGGTCACACAGCTAGTAAGTGTTAAGTGGCTGAGGCCGGATTTGAACTCAGGTACTCCTGACTCCAGGGCCAGTGCTCTATTCACTGCACCACCTAGCTGCCCCTAAATATGATATCATTTGATCCTCATGACAACCCTGGGAGGTAGTTATTATTTTTATCTCCATTTTGTAGTTGAGGAAAATGAGGTAGGCAGAAGTTAAGTAACTTGCCAAGAGCTAGTAATGTCTGAGGTTGGATTTGCACTCAAGTCTTCCTGACTCCATGTCCAGCACTTTATCTATGGAGCCAACAAGGTGTTTAATAAATGACTGTGGAGTGTTTGATACTTTGTCATGAAGGATGGCTCAAAATGGAGGACAGTGAGAAATAACATCTTGTATCCCAGAGAGATCATAAGAAAGGGAAAAGGCCTGACATGTACAAAAATATTTATAGCAGCTTTCTGTGGTGGAAAAAAATTGGAAATTATGGGGATGCCCATCAATTGGGGAATGGCTGAACAAGTTGTGGTATATAAATGTGCAATAAGAAATGATGAACGGGAAGATTTCAGAAAAACCTGGAAAGAACTGATGCAAAGTAAAATGAGCAGAACCAGGAAAGCACTGTACGTAGCATTATATGATGATCAACTGTGAATGACTTAGCTTTTCTCAGCAATACAAAGATCAAGAGAACTTATGATAGAAAATGCTATTCTACATCCAGAGAAAGAAAACTGATAAGACTCTAAATGCAGATCTTAGTATTTTCAATTTTTTCCCCTTTTGTTCTGTTTTTCTTTCCAACTGTGACTAATATGGAAATATGTTTTATATTATTTCACTTATATAACCTACATCAAATTGTTTACTATTTTAGGAAGAAGGGAGGCTGTAGGGAGGGAAAAAATTTTGGAACTCAAAATTTTGTAAGAATGAATGCTAAAAATTGTCTTTATATATAATTGGAAAAAATAAAATACTACTAATTTTTTAAAAAGACAAAAACATCAATAAAATGTATTTTAAAATAAATAAAAGTTCAGTGTGGGGCTGAGCTGATATAACATAATGCTACTCATATTTAAATTCACCAAAGTGGGCACTCAATACCCTGAACACAGTTGTGTCCTACAAAGAAACAACTTCTACTGCAATTATTATTTTTTTTTTTGGTGGGGCAATGAGGGTTAAGAGACTTGCCCAGGGTCACACAGCTAGTAAGTGTTAAGTGTCTGAGGCTGGATTTGAACTCAGGTCCTCCTGACTCCAGGGCCGATACTCTATCCACTGCACCACCTAGTTTCTACTCCAATTCTTACAGTAAACTGCATCAGACAGAAAGGCACATGTCTCAAATAAAAGAACATAAAAGAATTTTAGAGCTGGAAGGGACCTTAGAGATGCAGGGACTGTCTTTGTGTCCTGGATCCTTTTGGCTTTCTGGTGAAGCCTGTGTAACCCTTCTTGAAATCATGTTTTCAAAAGCACAAAATAAAACACACAGGATGACAAAGGAAACCAGTTCTACTTAATTTAGTTGTCAAAATAAATGTTAAGAAGGTTTACAAACCCCAGGTTAAGAACTACTGGTATAATCCAGCCTTCATTTTACAGAAGGCCCTTGAGGTGAAAGGGATTTTGGTGAAATAATAACTCAGTGTCAGAAAATGGAGGGGTTTGTGTTGCTTGACTACACATATTTGTTACAAGGGATGTGTTTTTCTTTATTTTTTAGTGGAGAACAGAGGGGAATAAGAAAAGAAAGATTTTTCTTCATGGAACCAAAAACATTAATTAAAAAAAAAGTGAATGGCAGAGATAGGACCCAAATTCAAGTCTCCCCACTCTTTGTCTCAATTTTTTTTTTGCCTCTACATAACTCAAGACCTATTTCTACTTTAGAGAGGTAGGGTAAAACCTTGGGTAAGACCCTGTATTTGGTGTCCCAGAACCCTCCTGCACTGAGTTCATATCTTGCTTCTGACAGTTAGTATCTGGGCAATCCTGAAAAGTTAAGTCCCTGTCCTGGACCTCCCTTCCCTCATGTGTAAAATGAGAGGGATGAACCAGAAATCCTCTAAGGTCTCTTGTAGGTTTAAAATCTATGATTTTATGAACTCTTTATGGCATATATGGGCTCCCTGGTGTGACTTCAGTGACTTCAGAAGGCGAGTTCCCTCATAATTGACCATCATTCCATAATCCAATTCAGAGTGACGGGAATGTTCTATGTTTGGGGTCGCACTTGTTATAAGAATGAATACAAATTGTCCCCACCTCCCCCACCCCAAATTAGGAGTTCTTGACACCAGGCGAGAAAAATTTTCAGCCACTGCAATTCATGCAATACTAAGGCATGAGGGGGTGGGGAGGCAATGTTGTTGCTGCTGTTTGTCCTTTATTCTCGAAGAGGACCATGATGCCAGGAGGTGACATCATAATGCACCAAATGGGATTCCAGTGAGGGAGGGCGGTGCAAGGTCACCAACCTCACTCTCCTCCAGAGCCATCTGGGTCCAGGAGCAAGATATACATCAGGACGATTGGGGATGGCCTGGATGTTTAAGGAAATTGGGGTTAAGTGACTCACCCAAGGTCATACAACTAGTAAGTGTGAAGTGTCTGAGGCCCAATTTGAATTCAGGCCCTCCTGACTCTAGGGTCAGTGCTCTATTCATCACTCCACCCAGCTGCCCCGGGGATGCAGTAAGAATGAGTGAAGGGAACACTTCAGTTTCACATTGGTGAAATCATAGGTCTTAGAAAAATATAAACATATAAGAAGAGTGGTAGGAAGTGAACATATCAATTAATAAACACTTTTCAAGCATCTGCGGCATGCCAAGTACTACGTTAAGCCATAGGTGCACAGGAGAAAAAAAAATCCTTCTTTTGGAGGTGTCCTTTGATCTTAAAATTATCAGACCATTAAGATAAGCCTGACAACACACTGTTCTTTAAGATCCTGTGTATGTTGTCTTTATGACAATAGGGAAGATCTGACTAATATTCTGAAGCTGACTTTAAAGGGAAAGTATTGGAAAGCAACTTTATCAGTTCTTACCACTGAAACCAGTGCTAATAAAATATAGTTCATCTTCTCCAGCTACTGAGAGCCCAGAGTTTTTTGGGTATCCTGGGCAACTCTAATGTGGTTACTGTTCTTTGAGAAGCAAATAACAAAATCACATGATGTATTTCCCAAGAACTCAAAACATTATGCAAATATCCTGAGAGAATTTGCCCCTATAAGACACTGTCTATATTGCAGACGACCCAAGAATCCAATTTCCTCCAAAGTCTTTCAAAGATCGTAAGCCCATAGACTGAGGACTGGAAGGAACCTTGGAGGAGCTCTGATTCCCTTCCCCACATTTCAGAGTAGAAAATTCAAGGCCCAGAAGCTAAGCACTTGCAGTCATCCAGGGAGTTCAAAACCAACCCTCTACTTCCCACTGCCTTTCTCTCATAGCTGAGCCAAAGCATTTTGCAAGGCAAAGAAAAATAGCAATTAGATGTGGTGATGTGGGCAATATAACTTCTGTGGTGAATGTTAAGGCACTTGGTGCACTTACAAGTCAGTAAACAGAACCCCCTTCATGTCGGTCCATGTAGTTGTCTTAATCATAAATAATAAGCAACACTGGGAGGCAGCATAGGCTAATGAATTGAAAGTAGCAGCAGTGTTCTAAAGCATCATCTCCCTTTTCTTTAATTTCCTGACCCATGGAATGAGAGGTGCCGAAAATGCACCAAATGTCACTAGCTTTCTGGATCCCTTTCCTTTCAAAAGGGCAGAATGCAAATAGTAACACTTACAATTACCAGATAGTTCTGGTAAGGGGAAGTATGAGCCCCTAACTACTTTACACTTCACATCATATAACTGGAAATATAGAATATAGTCTCTAAAAGGGATATTTTGGAGTGTAGTCACTTCATAGGCATTGCAACTAAAGGAGAATGGATAGGGCTTCAACTAATTGAAAGACTCAATTCTTCTAATTATTGGGGGGAGGGAAAGCGGCTTCAACTTTCAGAAACTATTCCAGCATCTGTGTTTATTCAGATTTCTTTTCATTTACTACACCTAAAGTACTGTATAATATGCACTTAGCAGAATCATGGCTCCGCAATATCCTCAATCATCAAAGAATCCCATATGTTCAGTGAATCATACGAGAAAATGTATTAATATATTTTAGAAAGATTTTGAAAGTAAAAACAAAAAACACATTGAAGCAAGAAGTCACATGACCTCAACTTCCCATTCTCTGACAACTAAATAATCTAGACTTTTATGTGTGTGCAGGTGATGGAAACCCTACTGCTAATTTAAAGTACATTTTTAGTGACCCTAAGCAGACCAAATGGAAGTAATTTCTTCAAATACAAAATAGTGCTCTTATTATGAAGCATTATAACATTATTTATACTTTATGATACTTTCCCATATGTCAATTTTGGTTATCTATGTGAAGGAAAGCTCCCCTCTTTCATTTGTTGGGAATCATTCCTGTAACTCAGTGTGTATTTAAAGGCTTTAAAAAAAATGGTATGAAATGATTTTTTAAAAACTGGGCAGGCAGGGGGCAGCTAGGTGGCTCAGTGGATAAAGCACTGGCCCTGGATTCAGGAGGACCCGAGTTCAAATCCGTCTTCGGACACTTCACACTTACTAGCTGTGTGACTCTGGGCAAGTCACTTAATCCTCATTGCCCCACCAAAAAAAAAATAGGATGGGCAAAAAAAACCAAAGTAATTTTATATCTTGTTATGAGGTATAGTACTTGTTATGATGGTTTTATTTGTCTTCCAATGGGGGATCAGAAAGAATATTCATTGAAAAAATATAATTACATTTTAAAAATAGGGCAGCATAGTAGAGAAAATTCTGGCCTCAAAATCAGAAGACTTGATTTGAATCCTGGCAATGGGACCTCAGTTTCCTCAGATGCAAAGTGAGG
Source organism: Dromiciops gliroides (assembly GCF_019393635.1). Classification (NCBI taxonomy): domain Eukaryota; kingdom Metazoa; phylum Chordata; class Mammalia; order Microbiotheria; family Microbiotheriidae; genus Dromiciops; species Dromiciops gliroides. The sequence goes on along the minus strand of NC_057866.1, from coordinate 228,451,537 downwards.
CTAGATTAAATGATCTCTAAGATTCCTTCTGGCTCTAGGTTCTAATGAGCTTATTAGTGCTGATACAAACTGTGAGACTGGAGATGGCATTCAATCAGTTGCCTTGTCTGTCAAAGGTGAATCTTGCAAGCTCGAAAAGCACTATAGAAATATTAGTTATTATTCTGGACAAACACTCCCCTTTGTAGCTGGCACCACAGTGAGGGTCACAAAAAAAGGGCTTGAAGAAGTCGAAAGAACTGGTAACAAGGGAAAATCTGAGGCAGCTGATGTGATTTATAGTCTCCAGAGAAAGATGGAGTCCTCTGTTTAGACCACAGGATGCAAAGGGAGATCAGGCCAGATTTGACTTTGCCTCACAAAGAGGTTACCAAATGTATTTCATATCAGAAACAGGCCAGAATTAGGTAAAAATACACCTTTCAGAGGACCAGGTTGACAGAGATCTTTAAAAAAGGGAGAGAGGAAGGTACAAAGGCCAGGACAGAGCCTCCTGAAGCTCAGGGGAAGAAGAATCTTTGGGGCTCACCTAAGGAAGTGCCTTCTTCAGCCAGGGCACAGGTATCAATGCAAGGCCTAAGAGAGCCAGAATCGTGGCAGACTGGTGGTGTAACAAGGCCCAGGTCCATAAAAGATGATGGGGAGAGGGCCACAGGAGAGTGGACTATACGCCCTTGAAGGAGGTTCAGAGACTGAAGATCCCCCTGACATAGCAGCGTCAAGTCTAACCTTTTTGAGTAGCTTTCGTTGGCTTCCCAGGAGACCCAGAAGAAGCAACAGATCCAAAAAAAAGAGCAGGAAAGCAGAAAGAGTAATTCCTGTGACAACTAAGGACTTTAACTCTTTGCCATGTAGTAAATAAACCTCAGTACAGACTTAGTAATCCTCTTCTCATTTTGCTCCCAAGGCCCAAGAAGGGTACAGAGCCTACACTATCCTGCCTTTACATGGTGTGATTTCTCAGTCTTGGATATGTATTCTGGAGTGTCTTCCCCGCCATCCTCTAATTGTGAGAGGGAGCAGGAACAAAACACCCTCTGTCCCCCACCTCACTCCAGCCAGTATGGGAAGGGTCTTCTAAGGGGCAGGATTCAGGGGGTATTTCAAAACTCTTGGATTCACAAAGAATTCCCTCCTGGCAGAGCTGACAACATGAGGTTGATCTGGTCAAGTAGGTGGAGATGAGGTCCTTGTCCGTGACCAGAAGCACTAGTCATGGCTTTAACGTGCTATTTTAGCCAAAGAAGGAACAGAGGGAATGGGGATAAGAAGGCTGCTCTTTGGTGAATTGTTTCAGAATTGTTTCTTCTCTTTCTTCTTTTGTTTGCCTGGCTCTTTTTCTCCTAGGAGGTGGAAAGTACATGTGACTTTCTGTTCAGGAAAGCCCTGCCGGAGGTATTGATCTATTAGTAATATGCATGCAATGAGGATTATTATTAAGGTTCTATTTTCATTATAGAGGAGTTAGCTCTGAAAGACTGATGTGTTTATTGAGCAAAAAATCTCCCTATAGACATGCTCATGTTCTAATTTAAATACCTCTCTACTGCAAAACCGGGTAGTTATTACATGGGGTTCAGCACTGCAGGTGTGCTATGATGAAGGCCTAAAATAACCCATTGAGTCCTGGCACCCATATGGGGTGGAGGGTATAGCAGATGATACAACTAGTGAAAGTCAGAGAGCTTTCTGCTTCCAGCAGTCTGTCAAACATGATAAATTTTGGTCCATGTACCTCAGAGAAGCTATAACAGAACCACGGCAGGGCCATAGAAGGGCAATGAGGACACTGGGATGAGAGAGGAAGAAGAGGTCACCTTGTCTCTTGTATTTACAATTCCTGTTCAACAGAGGGATCCTCTCACGTCCCCCATTTCAGTCCCTCCTGCACACGGCAGCCAGTGCTCCTTCATCGAAAGTCTGACCGCATGACTCCCCCACTCAACCAATCCCATTGAGTTCCTCTTGCCTCAAGGGCCAAATACAAATGCTTCTGTTGAGCTTCTTGAACTCTCACCTGGTGGTCCAAACCTACCTTCCCCATTTCAATGGACATCATTCCTCTCCCATGCTTTACAATCTAGTTAAAGTGACTTTCTCTCTGTTCTCCACCTGTGAGCTTCTTCACACAGTACGACAATCTGAACAGTCGTCCTCACACGAGGAGAACAGGAGCTATGGAGGTTACATGTGGCATCACATTTTATTCAGCGAAAGAACACCTGGACCTGAGGCTGAAGTGTCTGGTGCTTTAGGCTGTGTCCACTTTGCTTAGTCACATTCTTCTAAAATACCAGCAGTCTAAAGCCTAGGTAAGCAGATACCATGATTTCATGGGGCTCTGCTTAACCAAGGCTTGCCATTTTGACTTGGTGATTCCAAGTAAAGAAAGGACACTCAGGCTGAATCTAGTAAGGAAGAGAAACAGCCATGCTTTTGGTAGGAAGAAGGGACAATTCTGACTTGTGAATAAAGCTCAAAATAGCACTTCTGGCTGACAGTCTATGAGCTTTTAATTCCTTCTTATAAAAGCAGAAATTGCTTTCCAGTTCCTATAGCTAGGTCCTGATTTGTGCAAATAACGAATCCCCTGAATTTATTTGAATCTGCGCTATTAGAAGTTATAATTATATAAAATATGGCAACTGATTATAGCCCAATGGAAATGTGCAATGTAAATTTGAATAATGTGACCATTCTATAGGGGATTCATTATTCATACTAATGAGAACCTAACTGCACTTTCAATGGAATTAGAAATACCTGGGAAAATTTCACTTGTGGCCATCAGTGTCTCTTAATTAGGGCCCAAGCCCCTCAAACCCTATTCTTTCAAGAAAAGCGAGAATATAAAAACATGAATATATGATTAAAGATTTCTTTAAAAAAACATAAACATTATACTGTTTAAGAATTTACTTTGCCAATATGTGTGTGAATCTCAGTAAAAAGCTAATCCCCCCTTAGAGGACATTTTATTATCTTTCTTGGGTATGGAGTTTCCACTAAAGTCAATGAACTTTTTAGGAGTGAAAAAAAAAATGAACCCAAAGAGAACAAGTTGTATTGTTGTTTCTTTGTTCTGGAAGAGGACCATGACATTGGGGTGATGTCATGATTTGTAGCTGATTGGATTTAAGTGAGGGATGGGTGTTCAAGGTCACCAACCTCACTCTCTCTCCTCCAGAACCATCTGGATCCAGTGGCAAGATATACATCAGGATGACTGGAGATGGCAATTGGGGTTAAGAGACTTGCCCAGGGTCACATAGCGAGTATCTGAGGTGAGATTTGAACTCAGGTCCTCTTGACTCCAGGGCCAGTGGAGCCACTGTGCCACCTAGCTGCCCTGAACAAGCCATAAATGCTTAGTTTTGAGGGGTTTGGGTTCTTGAGGAGAGGTCACAAGATTGAAACAGTAAGACACAGTGGGAATTGCCATCAATCAGCAAAGATGAAACCTGGCTCATGATGAGAATATGGTTAGTATCACTGGAAAACACTCAATGAACTTTAGTGATGTGACCACAGAAGAAAAAAGAAGCATTTCTTATAAAAAAGAAATTAAATTAATATATGGTATTTCTAAAATATGCAAATGAGAACAAGCAATTATTACTAGGAAAGGAAAATTTATCCATTCAAAACTTTATGACTTGGGATAGTAAAAGGGAATACTATCTTTTCCTTGAGAAACAAATTGATTTTTAAGTGTTAACATTCACTTAACAGAGAAAAGTCTGAAACGCAGCATGAACTGGAATGCCTTGGCCTTGGTGCTTTATTCTAATCAAGAATAGATCCCCTTCCCCAATGCTGGCTAAAAGGGTTCTGAACGCAGAAGCCGTGCATACCCCCCTTGGGATGGCAAGATGCTAGTGGAAGTAAGGCATGGTTGGTGGGCTGAAGGGAGGGAGGTGGGATTGAGGACAGCAGACGGGGAAAACTAAGAAGCAAAAGAAAAGCCATTTTCGAATACATAGTGGTATAGAAATGATCAGATCTGAAAACTGATGCTATGAACTGGTTCCTGTTTTTCCTTGTTTAAAAAAATTATAATACGGAATGGAATCAGAGTTGGCAAGGAGGGTCATGAGCAAAGGCCTATTTTATAACTCATTTCGGCGGGAAGGCTAGAGAGACATTCTTACCATGCTTCAGATGTAGGCAGCTGTCATTCTTGGACCTGTACCTGGAGAAAATTGTGTCCTTTAACAAAGATTCATTGAAGATGGGTTTTTTGTACATTCCAAACATGTAGCACGCTATAACATCATGTGGAAGTATTTGCTTTGCTTTTTGTGGTTCTTTTACCAGCCAGTTTTATTTGTGTCATATAGGTTAGTGGGAATGTTTCTTAATGAAGGGAAAAATAAGACCTCACTGATGCCTTGAGCCTATCTACTAGAAAGATGAGCTTCTCTTTGTGTTTTACATTAAATAACATAGGAAACTATGAAAAATACTTCAAGGGGATGTAGCCTATGATAATCATGTAATAAAACATCTTTCAGGGCTTATGCAAATGGAAAAGGACAGAATGGATAAAGGCAAAGAGAACACAGCCAAGCAATAGAAGCAGAGAATTCAGCATTCAAACACAGTTAGCACCGAGGATTCCAAGGTAAAGGGGTTTTTAATGCATTTTCACAAGATCGCATTAAAAAGAAATCTCTTCAATTTTTAAAAAAGCATATAAGGAAGGAAAAGAGAAGAAAACCAACTTGGAACTCTAGAATATGGCAGCATTTAGAGAGTCACTTTGAGCACAGGGTTTTAGAAGCATGTGAACTGGACACAAAAAGTCACTTTGGGCATACCTGATGTGGATTCCTGTAGTTTCTCTCTCTTCCTCTTCTTTTTCTTACCCTGAAAAACAGGGAATTCATCATGTCATTTACCTGTGACATGTTTGATATTAAGTCAACAGAAGAAGAAAGACCTGACATAAGAATATACCTCTCTTTCCTATCATATTATTCATGGAAAGAGAGAGACAGGCACAGAAATAGACACACAAAGAGATACAAAGAGAGAGAGAGACATAGACAAAGCAAGGGATAGAGAGATAGATTGAAAGAGAGGGGTTAGGTGGGAATGATGGTGGGAGAATGAGAGCAAGGGAAAGAGAAGTTAATTTTATCCACCTCTTAAGGATGGGATAGCAAAGACATTTGTTTACTTTAAATGCTTTAAAAGTTCCTGTTTATTTCAATAATGTGCTGAAAATTTTAGGTCTCATTTGTAAGTCCTATCTATAATTCTATAACTTTTCATTTTCCATCCTTACTAGTTTTCCCCAAGGAATAAGTGGTCATTAAAGTAATTTTATTAGTAGAACTCCTTGTTTAATCATTTCAGTCATGCTCAACTCCTTGTGATTCCATTTGGGGTTTTCTTGGCAAAGATACGGGCATGGTCTGCCATTTCCTTCTCCAGCTCCTTTTATAGATGAGGAAACTGAGGCAAACAGAATTGGTTAAGTGGCTTGCTCAGGGTCCCCCATCTAGTAAGTGTCTGAAGCAGGATTTGAATTCAGGAAGATGAGTCTTCCTGACTCTAGGCCCAGCACACTATCTACTGTACCACTTACAGTCTATATATAGTATACTATATTATAGTATAGTAGGCTATTATTTATATAGAAAAAATGGTCAAATTTGATTTAGGATGTTCATTTTCAAATAATTATGACTTAATAATGTATACTGTACCTCCATACACCCTAGACATGATAGAAAAAGCAGCAGTTAATCTAAGAGCTCTAATGGAATTGTACACATGTTTGTTTTTTGTTTTTTTTGTGTGTGTATCATGTACTCCCAATCACTCCCTTTTTTATGCTTATTCAGTCACAAATACATTTTTCTTCCTCCCATATTATCACCTGATCCGCTGTGGAACCAGCTGATCACTAGGGAAAATGGGAGATTGAAACTTAGTGACATTGAATAAAGTTAACTGTGAAAGCAAATGGAAATCACCAGGACTTCTGTGTCTCTGGAAAATGTGTTCCATTTATCCCTATGCATTCTTTGGATATCCAGAATAATGCTGTAACATGGTAGGTCTAATTCCAATAGCTGGCTCTTAGGAGTGAATAGTTGAAATTTATCTAGGCTGTGGAGTGTGAAAAGCATTTTTAGTGAGGCAGGTGCTATTATTACCCCCATTTTACTGATGAGGAAACAACTTCCTTGTGTTAGATCACAAATTAAGTGTGTGAGGTAGCTTTTGAACTCAGGTCTTCCTGACTTGAAATCCAGAATGCTATTCATTAGGCCACACTGTTCTTCAAATTAATTAGAAGAGTTTGGGATAATAGAATGAGAAAAAGCATGGTCTCTTCTACCATGCACTACTAATCACTTTATTTTTTGGGGGGGGGGAGGCAATTGGGGTTAAGCGACTTGCCGAGGGTCACACAGCTAGTAAGTGTTAAGTGTTTGAGGCTGGATTTGAACTCAGGTCCTCCTGACTCCAGGGCTGGTGCTCTATCCACTGCGCCACCTAGCTGCCCCTACCCCTAAAATGTTAATGCTTTTTCTTTTCTTTCTTTCTTTCTTTCTTTCTTTTTTTTTTTTTTTTGCAGGGCAGTGAGGGTTAAGTGACTTGCCCAAGGTCACACAGCTAGTTAAGTGTCAAGTGTCTGGGGCCACATTTGAACTCAGGTCCTCCTGAATCCAAGGCCGGTGCTTTATCCACTGCGCCACCCAGCTGCCCCCCTAATCACTCCCTTTTAAGCTTAACAAAATTATCATGAAATCTCAGGAACCCTGAGAAAGAGTATGTGTAGAAAACAGATCTCTACTGATATGGCAAAAATGTATTGCTATGTAAAATGTGTAAAAAAGTACATGTGTGTATAGGTAAACATAAAATATGCATGGATATAGAGGAAAAGAGACAAAAGAGGCAGAGATGAGAAGAGGAAGAGGACTTCTTTGAAGCCTGATACTTCTATGTAATATTTATCAGAGGAACCATTGAAATAGAGATTTTACTATCTCCTTAAAAAGGCAACATTTGATAATTTTCCTAACCAATATAATAACCAAAAATAATTAACCATCCAATGTCCTGTTGACTAAATTGGAGAGAAAATTCCATAGAAAGCTAAGCTACATAAAGAAGACTGTAAATACGTTTTTTTAAATTGCTCAACTGTCCTCCAATGTGCTTCTGACATTTGAGTTTTCTACCAAAGAAGGGAGTATATTATCAAATACTATACTGTAGTTTTGTGAAAAAATACTGCACCATAATCTAGATGTAAGTTGGTTGTTCAAATGCCTATCAGTCCTGAACAGAAGTACAACTCTCTATTAGCTGTACTTAAGTGTGTGAACACACAAAAAATATCAATCTCATTTCCATTAAAGCATGGTTTGTATATAATACGGTACCCCAGACAATTTTATTAGAAAAAAAGGTTTTGATTGCTCTTAACTAAGAAGGTTGTTTTACAAAATTGTCCAATATTAGCCAAGTTACCAAAACACAAGTGAAATTTTAAACATCTGTAGTATGGGAAATTTTGTCATGAAATCATGGGATGCTACCTACCACCAATGTGCTTCCAGTGATGTCAGCATAACATTTTTTTTCTTTTAATTATGCTCTGGTGATAAACATCCTTCAGTTTTACTCTGGTTTTAGTTGACTAAAACCAACTTTAAATGGCCTCATTCATGGCTAAAGTAATGACAGATTAAAGAGTATGTGACACATTTGGGTTTTCTCTTGATTGTGGTGGACCCTTAAACTGAACAAAATTATTATATTTAAAGTATTTTACAGAGGAAAAAATTCACAGAAGAATCTAACTACAATGGTTTCCATTGTAGTTGTGTCTCTACAAAATGTAACCACTTAAAAAATTCTCATTTTTTTATTTAACCATCAAAAAAAAAAAAAAAAGACTGGCCTGACAATGAGGGCTTACATAAGACCTAGTGACACCAAGAACACACATATAAATAAATAAAGAACACTGACAAAAACAGAGGTGCTTCTCTGAGCATGGCCAGTGGAAAAATATTTTAAATAAACTATTACAAAGTGAGATCCAAGATCCCAAGAGGGAATTTTCAAAACAAGAATTTAAGCATTTTATCACAAATTCCACTTATGTACTTTTATCAGTTATTCCACTAAAAGGACATTACTAGGATTCTACAAATAATAGGACACAGAAAACGGGGGCCATAACCCTTTGAGTCAAGCTCTTAAGTCAAAAGGAGGTGACTCAAAAGTCTGAGAGAAATTTATTTCATAAAAAGAAATATGAAAGTGTTTAGAAGTTAAGATTCTTTTTTTAAAAAATTAACTATACAGCTTTATCTAATGCATAAATTCAATTCCCAGAATGCTAACAGGATTTTTTGTCCAAAGAATGCTGTAAGAATTACATGGACATATCTCACAACAAAAAGTTGGGGAAAATACAGAATGGAAGTCAAGAGACCTGATTCTTCTCAGCACCATCATTCACTAAGTTATAGTCAGTAGTCTTGGACAAGATGCACCTTCTCTGTGTCTCAGTAAATGAATGGAGAAGACTGGGGGAATTCAAAGGCCTCCTTCCAACTTCTAAAACCTATGAAGTCTTAAACTCTTGAGAGTTTAATTCTCATTCTGAGATGAGATTTTTTACTTATCTATTTTTTTTATTCCAAATTGAAACTATTACATTGGGTGGGCAGACAGTACTAGTGATAGCCTTAACTAACATGTTCTAGTCAAGGTATGAAACAAGTGATTCTCTTCTACTTGGTGAGTTTGTTCAGATGGCACTAAAGTATTTGGCTGGATGACTCAATGCAGTATTTCAAAGACTTCACTATTCATGATTTCCCTCCATTGATGAAGGTTTCAACAGCAATAATATTAATAATTACATTAATAATAATAAATGACAACAATAACTTGAAAGGAAGCATGGTAAAGGAGGTGTAAAGTCAATTTTATAGTCAAAAAGACCAAGATGAATTCTTAGGATAAGATTTATAAGTATTTTAAGGGAGGCATGCAAACTTTTGGTAGAAAATTAAATAGCATGTAAAATTTGGGTCATAAACATAAATTTCTTTTTTTCTTTCTTTTTTTTTTTTTGGTGAGGCAATTGGGGTTAAGTGACTTGCCCAGGGTCACACAACCAGTAAGTGTGAAGTGGCTGAGGCCGGATTTGAACTCAAGTCCTCCTGACTTCAGGGATGGTGCTCTATCCACTGTACCACCTAGCTGCCCATAAACATAAATTTCTGCAAGAATCTCAAGACCAGTAGGAACAGTTCAACTTTATAGCAGTTCAACTTTTGCCCTTATTACAGGGATAATCTGGAATATTTCAAAGTTTTCTTGACTGGTACCACCAATGTTGGTCACACATTGAACATGAGAATTATTTTCAAATTAGATTCATAGTTCAAATTCTTAGTTATAATTGTTAAACACTTCTAAATATATGATTAACAACAATATGCTCTCATGAGTCTTTAACTTTGCTAATGCAGTAACCCAGACCAATGCACAATGATGACTGCAATAAGAATTTCACAGGCATCAAATGCAACAGCCTCATAAGGACCTTTTCACAGAAGTTTAGAGTGGCAAGAGACCTTCCTGGTCACCTTGTCCTTCCAGTGTAGCCTCCTACCTCCTGCCATACGTATATATTCATCCTAAGTTGCTTAGTTTTGAATAAGTTAATGCCTGAAATATACATGCTTTAAAACAGCTTTCCCTCTGGACAGCAGGAAGAAAAAAACAAAAGGAAATGGGCAACCACAGATGGCATATGCTTACATAATTGTCTCTCGCAGACCAGCCTGGGTAGAGCTGCATGTGTAACTGCCTTTCCTTCCGAGCTAATTCATAATATTTAGCCTGTTCTTCACGGGAGAGGGCATGCCACTGTAAGCAAAAATGGCAGGTGGAGAGAGAGAAGAAAACAAATATAAGTGAATATAATACACGATCATGGCAATAGACAAAAACAGTTTCAAACTTTTGGGAGTCGTTTAGAATATTAAACTTATTAACTCTGATTTACCCTTAAATAACCAAAGACCAAAGGGGTAAGTGAAGCAAGGTCCCCAGGGAATTGGTGGCTACAGAGAAGTCAAACGTAAGCCTTTCTTTTCTGCTCAGTTATGTCACGAGGCACATCAAAGTCAATAAAATTTTGCTAAGAAAAATTATTTCTATGATTTTCTCTCAGTATTTTCCAATATAAATAAAAAAGAGATTTCCTTGGTGTCCTTCAGCACCATATCTGTTTTTGCTTTTAGATATTTTCTTTATTATTTTATTATTATTGTTATTTTTGCCACATCTAAGTCTAAAGTCCCTTTTATTCATGCAAAATGAAAAAAATTTCCAGATTTTTTTTGCACTGATGCTCTCTCTTGCATGGACACTTTCTCATAATGTCACATGAAGAGGTCTAAGGAAAGGAAATGAGCTTTTCTCATGTGATCCTTCCTTTCACATAGCAACACATCAAAGGTCATAAACACACACTCTAACTGCCCTTGGAGAGGCCACCATAAACAATGTACATTCATGCCAGCATACTTTCTAGCCATCATTTTATCTTCCCTCACATGGAAATTAAGGAATCATATTAATTGTGCTCTGCCAGCTACTTGATTTCAATGATCTAATCTGGCAAATCTAGATAGCAAACATCCTTTATATTCTGCTTTGTATCACTGCTTTGATATATTTGTAGATAATGTGCATTATGTTAAATGGAACGTCTAGGCAGTAGAACAGCTTTATATATGTGTATGTGTGTGTAGATTTACATGGATGTGTACTTTCGATATATAGTTGTGTGCACACACATATCCTTAAAACTCTCCTCTCTTTTAAACTTCGCTATCATCACGAAGGGCACCATCACCCCCCAGTCACCCAAGCTCAGAATCTGGGTGTCACTGGTGACACCTTGATCTCTCTTACCCACCATATCCAATATTTTGCCAAGTCCTGTTGATTTTAGCTTTGTCACATCTCTTGTAAATGTCCCTTTCTCTCTAAAACTGCTACTATCCTGCTTATACCTGGACCATTTCAAGAGCCTGCTGGGGAGGGGGGTCTGCCCATCTTATCACTCCAGTTCATCCTCCACTCAAGCTGCCAGATTGATCTTCCTAAAGTACGGATGTAACAGCCTGCCCATTTATTACATTCTAGTGGCTTCTTATTACCTCTAGGATCAAATACAAAATTTGGCATTCAAAGCCCGTTGTAACTTGGTGTCTTTCTACTTTACCATTCATCTTATATTTCACTTCCCTCAATGTATTCTATGGCCTCCTTGCTGTTCCTAGAATCTTTACTCTACTAATTCTTTATTTTTATTGGCTGCCCCCCAGGGCTGGAACTTTCTCCCTCCTCCCCTTTCTTTCCTGGCTTTCCTTCTGGTCTCAGATTCTGCAAGAAGCCACTTCCATCCCCTCAATGCTAGTGCCTTTCTTCTGGGATTGCCTTCCATCTATGCTGGACATATCTTGCATGTACATATTTGTTTGCATGTTGCCTCACCTATGTGAGCTCCTTGAAGTCAGGGGTCATTTTTGCTGTTCTTTGTATCCCCAGTTGCTCAACACAGTGCCTGGCACATTTTAAGCACTAAGGTCCATGGTGTGGGACATTGAATACATTTTCATACAGTTTCAGTGTATTGATCAGTTTTGCTGATTTTTTTCTTCCTCTTTTTCTTAAAAAAAAATCTGTTATAAGAGATGGCTCTATGCAATGGGGAAGGGAGGGATACAGGGGGAAATGTAGGCAACATAAAAACAAGATATCCATAAAAACTTTAAAAGAAATGCTAAGTTCCCTTTCAGAAATTTTGTAATTCACCTTATTTTGCTATAATGAGGTAGGGCATTCTCCACCATTAAGAACATCTGCCGGGAAATCATCCTTCTACATCCTGTCCACTCTGCAATGATTCCCCTATTCTCTCTTGGTTTTCCTGACACTGCTCTCTCATAGTATTTCAATTGGTGACCTCTTCAGCTCCTGTGGATTCAAGTATCACCTTTATGCCGATGATTCTCAAACCTACTTATTCAGCCTTAACTTCCAGACTCAAATTTCCAACTGCCTATCAGACATCCTGAACGGGATGTAGGCATCTGACAATGTAACACATCTAAAACTGAACTCATTATTTTTCCTTCCAAACTTTCCCCTCTTTCTAACCTTCCTATCACTGTGCAGGGTGCCACCACCCTTGCAGCCACCTATAACCAATGCATCTTCCTTGACTCCTTACTCATCATTCTTACTCATTGAATCCCATCTGTTGCCAAGGACTGTCAAATTTATGTTTGGAACATTTCATGTACATATTTCTCTTATCTCTTTTGACATTGCCACCACTCTGGTGAAGGCCCCATGACCTTTGCTGTTCTTCAGATGTTTCAGTCACCTTTGACTCTCTGTGATCCCATTTGGGGTTATCTTGGCAAAGATAATGGAGGGGTTTGCCATTTCCTTGTCCAGCTCGTTTTACAGGTGAGGAAACTGAGGCAAACAGGATTAAGTGACTTGCCCAGGGTCATACAGCTAGTAAGTATCTGAGGCCAGATTTGAACTCATAAAGAGGAGTCTTTCTGATTCCAAGCCCAGTGCTCTGTCCACTGTATCACCTAAGCTGTCCATCGTCATATGCCTGGACTACTGAAATAGCCTGCCTGTTGGTATCCCTTCTCTAAGTCTATCCCTACTCCAATTCATCCTTCCGACAGGTGTCAGTGATTTTCTAAAAGTTCAGCTCTGACCGTGTTCTCTCTCCCTACTCAAACAAGTTCTTATCACCTTCAGGATCAAATATAAAATCCTGTCTGGCATTCAAAGCCTTTCCAAACCCCCTTCCTAGTCTTCTCATATCTTAACCCCCACGCCTGCCCACACGCAATCTACTCTGTGGCCTGCTGATCCTGGCCCCTTCACTGTTCCTCAGTTAAGATGCTCCATCTCCTGACTGATCATTTCTCTGGCGGTCTCCCCATACACAACACCCTCCCCCTCTTCATCTCTGCCGTCTAGCTTCCTTCACGTCCCAGCCCAAACTCTTCCTTCTAAAAGAAGTCACTCCCTGTCCCTCTAAATTCTAGGGCCTTTCCTCTGCTGATCATTTGCACTTTGTCCTGCCTCCGGCTTGTCTGTACACAATTGTTTTCCTATTGTCTCTCCCATTCAACTCTGAGCTCCCAGAGGGCAGTGACGCCTTTTACTTTTTTGTATCCTAGCTTAATTCAGTTTATTAACAGACTGAACTTTCAAGGAGGAGTAGCAATGCCTGAAGGCAAGAGACACCTTTTGAAGGTCCCTTAAAAGCTTTTGATTCCTAATGGGAAACAAGTTTATTTTTTAAAAACTGCTACATTAGGAGAGTAAGTTTAAGAGAAAGACTTTAAAACTCATGACTCAAGACAAATAAATAAGGCAAGACTAATGTAAAAAAAAAAAGAGGGGGGGCAGCTAGTTGGCACAGTAGATAGAGCAACGGCCCTGGAATCAGGAAGACCTGAGTTCAAATCCGTTCTCAGACACTTGACACTTACTAGCTGTGTGACCCTGGGCAAGTCACTTAACTCCAATTGCCTCACCAAAAAAAAAAAAGAGGGGCTGGGGCAGGGGAGCACCAAACACTGCACTCCTAAATAAAGTGACTAGAAACATACAGATTTCTTTTTCAACCAGTCTAATACATACAATTAAATAAGTGCTGGCAAGAGGCAACAGTGGAGAGTAGAAATAACAAAGGTCACAATTTTACCATTAATTTACAACTTCACCACTCCTATTTACTCATAGATGAGCTATTTCTGTAGAACTGGTGCAATAGCAGAGGTATTTTTTTTTAAAACATGCATACTGTGCAAAAAGAAATATCAGTGCTTGCTCTCACATGCATACACCTACCCACATATATTTTGAGTGAGAACAATTATCCAATTATCCCCTATTCTTAGGAATTGACTTTACTCAATGGATGGAGAAGTAATTCTAGAGCATAGGAAATGGTAAAAAAGATAGGCACTCCAACACACATTCCATCCTTTATCCACTCATTCAACAGGAGTATGGAGAAGAGATCTATGCAATCGTGTCCACCCCTTCTCAGCCCAGCATATCTGTGCTTGCCACCATTCAGTAAATAGGCATTAATTGAGTCCCTATTATATGCCAGGCACTGAGCTGAGTACTGGAGATACCAAGAAATCAGAAGGGGATTCTACAGGGTATAGAGGACCAGCAGCTGATAGGGTTTGATAATCTATAGCAATGTTATAGACCAGAGATAAAATCACATTGTAAGCACACTTAGGGATCCATAAATAAGAATGCAGGTTTATGCCCTAAACAATACAAGCCTTCATTTCTAATTTCAAAACTTTTTTTTTGAAGGGTAGTGGTGGTGGGAGGATGGGAAAGGGGATCCCAGCCCTATGATTTCACTACTACAGGGAATTACTGATGTAAACTGTCTCCCCATTGATGAAGATCTGCATCCCAGACTCCTGAGAAGTTAAATGACTTAGAGTCACACAGCCAACAGATGTCAGAGACAGGACTTCTTGACTTCACTAGCCATGTCCCTCCAAACTTCAAATAAATCTGACATCATAATCACAACCTATATTTACAAAATGTTTTACCTTTCCAAAAGGCTTTTATAGACCTCTTTCCAAACAACCTTGCAAAGTAGGAATTATATTATTACCTCCGTCTTACAGATGGAGAGACAAAAGCAGTTTGTTAAAGATGGCCCAGCTAGGAAACAGTGGAGCCAGGCCTTGAACACAAGACCAACTGAGTTCAAGTATGGTTCTCTTTTCCACCAATTCACACAAAACTGAGCAAAAGGGACAGGTACAATGACACAGAACAAAATAATTGTGTGTGTGTGTGTGTGTGTGACACAGCTATTATGTGTCAAGTGTCTGAGGCTAGATTTGAACCCAGGTCCCCCTAAATATAGGGCAGGTGCTTTATCCATTGCGCCACCCAGCTCCCCCAGAACAAATTCTTGGTTTGTATTTACACTTAATTGGATTCTCTTTGTATTCTTTTTGGCCATGGATTTTTGTTACAACATTAACCCATCACAGGACCCACACAGCAACAAAAGGAACTGTACCAGATTAAAACAAAATTACAGTGGTAGTGTTAATGTTGTACAAAATAGCTGCACTAAAATTGGCATGGCTTAGTATGTGGGTCTATTTTTCTAGGAAATGCTTCCCATTTTCTATCTTCATTACTTCATGAAAAATCAAGTGTGTCGCTGTATGTTGCTTAATGTTAGGATTCACAGTTTGGTCACATTGAAAAACAGATGAGTAAAACCAAACTTGCCTATCAGGGAAATCCATCTCTCTCAAATGTCTTCCTTTGACTGGTTATTTTGAAAAAAAGAAATCTTGTAAACTCTTTTGTTCATAATAGGATTTCAAAGGACAGACCGGAAACTATTCAATTTTGGCTCATTTAACCGAATTGATAGTTTTCTCATTTTAGAGAAACAGTAAGAAAGAACAGCTGGTACAAGATTAAATATGCTTGGAGGAGCTTGGGCAGAACGGTCAATTCATTCAAAAAGAGACCTTCACTTCATTCATTTGTGAAGAGAGATACTATTGCCCCAATGCTAAACTTAAAAAAAAAAAAATCAAACCTGGGAACTTTTGAGGGCTAGCAGACCCTGCTCAGCCAGGATAGAAAACCTGATCTTAATCAGAGCTCAGAGATCTGTAAACAGAAACAGGTGTCCAAATCAAAGACAGAGAGACCCCGAATAAGAAGCATCATTCATGGCACATGCCCTGATCTGGGAGTCGTTAAGGGAGCTGAGAAAGTAGCAACTGCTGGAAACGTGCCTGAAGGAGGAGGAAGCTGCCTCCGTGTATCTTTTCCTGGCTTGCTCTCTTGATCAGGAAAAATAATTCCTGCTGGAGGGTTGGGGATCCTTCAACTAAGAAAAAATTGTTTAAGAGCATTACATGGCCTCAATAAAAATGTCAGCTCTGATTCTGCACTGATTCCTTCTTTTACAGGGTCAGGGAAAATGACAATCAGCCTTTAAGCTTAGAGAGTTTAGAGTCCTCCAAGGGTGATGGAAACCACCCATCTGTGATGATTTGGTAAAGGGAATGATCATAATTATTGTGATTAAATGTTTAAGAACCTACTGGGTCCTAGGCTCCCTAGGTTGGATCGCAGAAAAGCTGTAATTTGCCCTCACTCATTCTCTTCCCAACCGTGGTCTACGGCAGATAAGAGAAGGATTTCTAAGACTGTGAAACTGTACTGAGAGAGGGCTTCAGAGACACCCTCTCCTGTTTATAAAGATGGCTTGTCTCAAATACTTTTGATTGTTTCTACTTGATTTTATTAGTTATTTCTATTTGAATCACCATCAAGCAGACAAAATACAGTCTTATGTCTTACAACACACCATCATGTGTACCAAACTTAAACAAGTTCTGCTTTAAAACAAAAAACAAAACAAAGCTAAACCAAACCTGATAACTTACATGCCAGATGCCAGAAAATAGTTAGGTCCCATAAACTTGCAAGCCAGATACTTCAGATGTGTTTATGTGGTGGTGCCTGCCTGTAATCCTGGAGACCAGCGAGTCTGAGGTTGGTGAATCATTTGAGCTTAGGAATTCTAAGCCACACTGGGCGTCTGCACCAAGGCTAGCATCAATACAGTGAACTCCTAAGGGCAGGGGGCCCACCAGGGTGCCTAGGGAGGATCGAACCAGCCCAGATCAAAGCTCTTGAGCTGATCAATAGTGGGATCAGGCCAAGGAGTGGTGGAGGAGGAAGAAGTAGAGGTGGAGAACAAAGAAGAGGAGGAAAAGGAGGAGGAGAAAGACAAAAAGGAAGAGGAGGAGAAAAAAGTATGTGTATTACAATAATATTTGCTTTACCAAAGGGCAACAAGGGTAAAAAGATGATTTGAAACCAGGCAGGCCCTGGGCTCAAGTCCCACGACCTCTGAACCCTGCAGAGGCTCTAGACAATTCTCTAATTTTATAGACTGTAGAGCAGGTGCTCATTGCACTGATAAGGGTGGTTCCTCCCTGGAAGTTCCCAATGAGAATGAAATCATCGATCTGAAAATAAGTCTATTTATAGGTCCTCAACTTCTTAACTGGCAGGCCTGAGACCATAAACACCAAAGCTATTCCAAATGAAATATCATTTAAATACTGAGATTAAGTGTGTCCAGAATTATAGATGTAAGTGTACAACCCCCTTCCCCCCCCCCCAAATTAACTGAGAAAACTTCAGCAGACATTTTGCATTTTAGATCTACGATGTTTCTCCTGTGTCTGCAGGCCTGGGCCACATGGTAGGCAGTGGGTGGATATGAAAATTTTATAAGGCCTCACAGTGTTGTGGAAAGAGGAGGGAGCTGTGTTCCAGTTCAATGGTATGGGTTCCAGTTGTATTTATTGTTGTGCAGTCATGTCTAACTGTCTGTGACCCCATCTGGGGTTTTCTTGGCAAAGCTACTTGGAGTGGTTTGCCATTTCCTTCTGCAGCCCATTTTACATATGAGGAAACTGAGGCAAACAGGGTGAAGTGACTTGCTCAGGGTCACATAGCCTGTCAGTGTCTGAGGCCAGATTTGAACTCACCAAGAAGAGTCTTCCTGACTCTAGGGCCAGCACTTTGACACCCACCTGACCCTGTTGTGAGACTGTGGTTGGCACTTAATCTCTATGAATTTGCCTCACCTGTAAAATAACGGTGGGGGGGAGGGGGGGTTGGTGTTGGATGAAGTTGGACTGGATGATCTCACAACTCCCTCCTACCTCTAAGATTGCATGAGTTCGATAACCCCAGGAATCCTTGGAACTAGGCTATATTTCCTCGGGCCCAAAGATATGACGGAGGGCAGAAAGGTGCTGTCCTGAAGAAGGCTGGAACACGAATCCTTCCGGGTGCCCTCCCTGGATATGCCCTCCTGCCCAGAGGTTCAGCACGCTTGGTGGTTACTGCGGCCCAGAGCAGCCGGGCTGCTTCCCTGGTAGAAACCACCATCGCTGCTGCAGACCACTCAGAAGAACTGCTTGTGCCCTCCAAGACGAGTGGAAATTAAGGTGGCCCACTAAGGAGGCACCTTAATCTATACCCAAGCTCCTACTATGTGCCAGGTGGGCAGCTAAGTGGCACCCATTCATTAGTGCACAGAGCATTAGGCCTGGGGTCAGGAAGACCTCGGACACTTACTGGCTGCTGGACCTTAAGCAAGTCACTTAATTCCCTTTGCTTCAACTCCTATTTGTCAGAGGAGCTGGAGAAGGAAGTGGCAAAACCACTCCTGTAACTCTTTCAGGAAAACTCTAGATGGCATCACGACACGACTGAAAATGCTGAAAACAATGACAAGTGTGCCAGGCACTGCGCCAAGCACTTAAAAATGATTTCCTTTGATCCTCACAACAACTCTGAGAGGCAGGTGCTATTACTAGTCCCACTTTACAGTTAAGAAAACTGAGGCTGGGGCAGCTAGGTGGCGCAGTGGATAGAGAACCGGCCCTGGAGTCAGGAGGACCTGAGTTCAAATCCGGCCCCAGACACTTAACACTTACTAGCTGTGTGACCCTGGGCAAGTCACTTAACCCCAATTGCCTCACTAAAAAAAAAAAAAAAAGAAAAGAAAACCGAGGCAGACAGGGCTTAAGTGACATGCCCAGGGTCATGCTGTTAAGTGTCTGAGGCTGGAATTGAACTCGGGTCTTCCTAACTCCCAAATTCAGCCACTGTGCTACCTGATCTTCCAGACTGAGGATGATGATGCACAATCTCTAGGGCTTCTTCCTGGGGTCGGAGTTGATTGTATCAAACCTAGGGACTTCTCTTTATAGCAAAGCATGGTGAGGTGGAAAAGGCATAGAACACAGAGACCAAAGACCTGGATTTGGATCTCAGCCCTACCACTTACTGCTTGTGACTTAGGCCAAGTCATTTCATCTCTCTTTGCCTTGATTTCCTCATATGTAAAATGAAGGGGTTTCACTTGATAACCTTTCAGATCTAAATCTATGATCCTAGGAAAAGATTCCTCAGATTTTGCCTTATAGTTTTGGGGAACAGACACTGCTTCCCCCCTTTAGGTAAGAAAGGGGACAAAGTAGGGGTGGGAGTCAGAGGACTTGGGTTCAGTTCTTGGCTCTGTCACTGAACAATCTGTATACTTGTGTCATCTTGGACAAATCACTGAACCTCATCCTTTCCAACCCTCACTATATGCTATAATAATAATAATATGATGCTATAATTCTAGGTCCTTGCCCAATGCTTCAACACTACCTAACTTCTCCCTTTCAGTGTTATTCATTGAACCAACTTGCTCTCAACTCTGAACCTTCTTCACAGTAGCTGTTTTCCCCTAGTACATTGTACCATCCTTCTCCCCTGTCCGCTCCCCTGCCACCACGCCACAGTCTTATCGTTTTCACACCTGCTCACCAGACTCATCTTTTCCACGAGACCTTTTCAGATTCAGCCACCAGCTTTATTTACTTAAATCATTCAAACAGGCCCCTCAACAAAGTCCAATGAGCCACAGACTCTCTGGGGATAACTTCAACACCTGGATGGATTTGTCATCTTAGGGATGTAGGTACTGCCTCCAATGGTGCCAATGTTCTCTCTTGTGAGACTTGTCTGGGCCTCCCCCACAGTCTTCCAACATAGTGGACATCGGGCTGTCTCTGCTGTGTGGAAAGCCCTAGAGGAGAAAGCTGGGGGGACTCTCTAAGAGGAATCTTTTAGTGAGTTGCCTCAGGTGTCCTGGTGTCCAAGGGGGCACCCCAGGGTGCACCATGAGCCACTGAGGGCCCTGGGGTCACAGGCCTAGGGCTAGGCTTGCTTGACTAGCTTCAGGTCCCTTTTCCCCTTCCTGAGACCATCAGAGCCATTCTCCTCTTGCAGACCTTAGGGAACAGACTTATACATAGCAAGGGAAGTATGGAACTTGGGGGTCCCCACAGTCTGAAGGGAAATAAGAAAATTTAAATAGTGTAGAATTGACTTGAAAAAAATGTCCATTGGGCCCAAGCATCTTATAAATGATTCTGGTTTCATAAAACTTTTCCCACCTAAAAAGCAATAAGCCAGGTTGTAAAATTCTTTGACATGAATAAGAGATGGATTGTAGGACTGTGAAGATAGCATATCTTCAGCTCTGCATGTATCTCTGTTCAGCTGTAATCAGTCTGTCTGCGTCTGTGTCTGCATCTCCATTCTTGTAGGTGCTTCTTCAACACTGTCCTGTCTCATTCATTAAATGATAAGCTCCTTGAAGGCTACCTGAAGTTTTCCCAAGGTCCAGGTGCACATGCTAGATACCAAGCTTCCATGAGAGACTATCAATTCATGAGAAGTGACTAAATTTTAATTTAATTTAAAATTTAATTATTTTCAGCTGGAGCATTCACACACTGGAAATCAGCAATACAAATCAGAGCTTGGCTTATTGTTTCATTGATTATCTAGGCTTAAGAAAGTGATGTAAAAATGTTAACAATGCAGATTTCAAGGTATTGTGGGTACATTTTTTTTCAAGGGGGAGCTGATTGTTAAACATTTACCAGCATACTGATGCTAGAGGGTCACTGAATTTTGGTGGGATTTAATGAAATGTTTCCATGGTGACTATAAATACCCACATACTACTTACCCTTCTGCCTAGAATCTGGTTGATGGCTGCACTTTCTTTCAGAGTACACTCAGCTACAACATTCGCTCTCATCTCTTTCATGTATAACATAAAAGCATTCAGAGGTTTCTTAATGTGAGGTCTTTTCGGCTCCTGCTCCTTTCTCTGTTCATGCTGAGGCTTCCTAAAAGGTGGGGGTAGGGGGAGGGAGAGGAGGATCACAAGGGGAGGAAAAGAGAGTATCTGTTTACCATCAATAGCCAAACTTGCTCCTAGGAATAAAGCTGGTGGGGTCACTATATACCCATGTGCCCTTGCATTTGAAGAGATGAGACCCAGCTAGATAGATTAAACCTAATTATGACAAAAACAGAACCCAGCAAGCCACTGACTCTTTGTAGATAAAGGCCTTCACTAAATGATATGGGTTTCATAAAGCATTTCCCATGAAAAAGAAAAGGACTGTAACATTCTTTGACATAAACTGGAAATGGATTTAGAGATGGAAGGAGGCCCTATCTTCAGTCTACTTAAAGCCCGAATTCTTTGGTTTCCTTGACATGAAGCAGAGTATGCAATGTCAGTGCACACTTCTTTAAAATCACTCAAATTAGGGGCAGCTAGGTGGTGCAGTGGATAGAGCACCGGCCCTGGAGTCAGGAGTACCTGAGTTCAAATCCGGCCTCAGACACTTAACACTTACTAGCTGTGTGACCCTGGGGAAGTCACTTAACCCCAACTGCCTCACTTAAAAAAAAAATCACTCAAATTAGTCGACAAATATTTACTAAACACCTACTCTGTGACAGGCATTGTACTAAGCGCTGGGGATACAAAAACTAAAATGAAAATGTCCTGTCCTCAAGAGGCTTAGAATCTTGGAATTTAAGAATTGGAAGTGCACTCAATAGCCAATGAGTCCAACTCATCCCGGAAAGGAATCCCAATAATTCTCTGATACGTAAGTGTTCCTCCAATTTCTGTCTTAAAAGGAGGGGGAGGGGCAGCTAGGTGGCGCAGTGGATAAAGCACCAGCCCTGGATTCAGGAGTACCTGAGTTCAAATCCGGCCTCAGACACTTAACATTTACTAGCTGTGTGACCCTGGGAAAGTCACTTAACCCCCATTGCCCTGCAAAAAAAAAAAGAAAAAAAAAAAGGAGGGGGAAATTCCTATTTTACAAGGCAGCCCCTTCCATCTTGGACAGATCTAACTGTTAGGAAATTTTTCCTAAAATCAAGCCTAAATCGAAATCTTTGCACCTCCCACACACAGCTCCTGGTTCTGTCCTTTACAGCTAAACAGGAGAAGGTTAATCACTCTTTGACACTGATCCCCCTGAGTCACTTCTTCTCCAGACCCTACATGCCCAGTTCCTTCCATGGATCAATGATGACATAGACCCAAGCCTATCCCTCTCCAGATTATTGGGGCCCTTTTATAATTGTGATATCCTGGAGCCTCCTGGGCTTCAATCTATTGTGAAATCAGGGGGGTGGATGGCTTTGGCACTAGGAGGGAATAGCCTGAGGCACAGGGCTCTTTTGGCCCCTAACCTCTGCACTGCTGAAGCTTCAAACCAGAATGTGGGTGATGTCTTTCATAAGGAAGGGTGCCAGATATGCTATTTATGGTATATGGGCTTCCTAGGACTTCAGGTAGCCTCAGCTTCTTCACTTGAGCTGATTTGGAGTTGGCCCCCTCCTGGCAAACAAGTCCACCACCCAAGAGTCAAGCTCCAGAGAGCTCCTTAGAGGGAGTAAGTTATATTGATGATCTCAAATTCTGTTCCTTGCTGTCTGAATCATAAAATAAAGGAAGGTGATCTCGGTACTTCTGAGGGGCTACAGAGATACAGCCAGGAAGGCACATGTGAAGCAAATTTTCCTGATAAAAGTAGTGTGGGACATGAGGTGGTGAGGATGCCAGGAAACCAGAAGCAAACTTACACGTGCATTAGCTCATTGTCAGTATGAGGGTGTTCCTGTTTGACCTGAGGCGTTACAATAGCTGGATGAGGGATTCCAGTTGTGTGGGGACCTGGTGGGCCAGGGATCATATGATGTGAAAACCTAAGAGAAAAAAGAAATAGATAAAAAAGATAAAAATAAATGCCTGCCGATGAGCTATCAGAGCAAAACCCAGGGAGAGGATGGTTAAACAGGACACTCCAAAGAAATGTGGGAATGACTAGCCACTAAATTCCATTGGGCTGACGGTACAAACATTGCTCATTGAATACAAGAAAATTTGAGTATTGCATATTTTAACTGTATTTCTTTGCTTAAGTCAGTTGATTAAAATTTAGTGGCTGACAAAATTTCCCAACCAGTTTAAAGGACTGAGAAAAGACTCAAAGGACCATAGTATTGTACTTCTGGAGCTGGAAGGGACCTTCAAGATCCTTTAACCCAACCCTCTCTTTTGAAGAAGAAACTGAGGCCCAGAGAGACTGATTAAATCCCTTGCCTACAGTCATGAGGTCAAGGATTAAAAAAAAAATAAATCAAAGATTTGCAGTTAGAAGAACCCATAGAGGCCACTGGGTCCAAGAGAAATGTGCAATTTTCTTTTTTTTTTTTTTAAAGTTTTTCAATAATAATGTCAAAAGAACCATTTATTTGGAGTATACCATTCAATTATGGTAATTCTTTTTGTAATTTTAACAAGAGACCAAAGAAATAAAATAAAAAGGTTATCTTTCCACTTGCAGAAAAGTATCAAAGGATAAGAACCTCCACCCCTGACATCTATTCAACTTTTTCTCCCTGCTGTCCAAAGATCAGGAGAAGTGGGAGGAAATAAGAAAAAGGAAGATTTCCTTCAAATAATAAACAACTGAAATAGTCCTGGATACTTTTCTGTACTCACTGTACGGAATGTCCCTGAGGATTGTTTAAGAAATCCTGACTTAGGGAAAACTGAGAAAGAATTCAAGAAGACATTTTTTAATAAGTACAGTGTTGTACTTGCTACCAAGAGAAAGCCATGTATGTGTACATGTATTAAAAGTGACTACATTTCCAAAGGCTTGCACTGCATCATAATGGTCTTAAAATATCCACCACCAATGAGCACAAAGGAGGGAAACCACCATGCAAAGAAACCTAAACAAATAAGTCAGAGGATCACAGACTTAGAGCTGAAAGAGACCTTGGAGGTCAGCTCCTTTCAACAAGTTCTTTAGCCGTGTTTGGCTTCATTTAAGAAACTTTTGCTTTTCAAAGTGTTTTTAAGGGTTTAAGAAGAGCCCTCCTCTTCCTACATGGCCCTTCCCACACATCCAAGGTTGGCAGCTCTCTTCAACTTTTTCAATCCCCAAATCAGGCCTTTGGGAGAAAAATATGCAAGCTCTTTCATCTGGGAAGAAAAGAATGGACTCTCTTTGAATATGTACTATCTGGGAAACAAAAAAAGAAATCAAGATTGCAAGACTTTCATCAGAGAATGAATTTGCTAAATTTAGACTTTAAAAAAAACAACTTACGTACTGGTTATTGGTCAGTGAAAAAGACCTGTCACCAGACAGTTCTAACAATGTGACTTGAAGTGGGTGTAATTTTTTTTTCCTATGGGGGGAAAAAGTCAATTTTGTTTTGAACTTCCTAACTGAAATGTCTATGCTTCACCTAGAAGAGGGTAGAGAAATTATAATGAATTTTAGAAGCCCAGGTTAAAAATTTTTAAAAATAAAAATAAATAAATGCTCATGACCATTTACGAATCCAACAGTGTGATGTCCCATACAGTGACAGTATTTCCCCAGAGAAAGTCCCACCGAATGCACAGATGATACGCTGCCATCTTGTGTGAATCTATCCAGCACAGGATTTGGAAGCCATCTTTTCCCAGGTGCAAAAGCATTTACACAGAGCATTATCGAAGTGTGAGCATTGCTTGCACTAAGTCAACACATGGCCTGATTCACACACTAGTACAGACATCCCATAGGTACTGGCAGCTTGTACACACAACCCTTACCCAGGGGCAAGGAGTGGACCCTGTAGAATTGGTGTATTTTTACCAACTAGTCACGCTATGCTGAACTTGAGACTCACTTGCAGGAAGCAAATCAGAGAGCAAACCAATCTTCCCCCTCCTCCCCAATATATTTTATTAAATCGAGCCAACTCTAACTGCAATTTCCCCTATCAGAATATTCCACCCCCAACATATACATGCAGTGAGGAGCCCTTTCACTTTGGGAGTAAATATTTCCAAGTGTGTGGGGTCACTGACCATTGGTATATCTGGTTTCTCCCTCCTGTCTACAGTATATGGCTCCTACCTGGGAAATCCTAATTAGCACTTCTAGTGTGGGAGCCAGGCAGCCTGTATCTACAGACAGACATGTTGTTGAAATCGAGGCACCGCTCCTAGCTGTCTGAAAGGCAAGCAGAGGCATACAAGATGCAAGCAGAAAAGCAGCAGCTTGTATTCAGATGCCCCAGTTCTCCGCCTCCTCCACCTACCTGGACATGGAAGTGTCGACTGAGAGTGAGGATGGGTAGGGCTGCCTGAATCCACCCGTGATGGGATATACAGGCTGACCTTGCCTGAGGTCACAGAAGAAAGGAGCCCATCAATAATAAAACAAGAGTTACCAACTAGCAACAACAAGGAGAGGAGGGCACGATTAAAATAATGTTGTCTGGGGTTTCAGTACTTCCCCCTCCCCACCTCAATTTCTTCAGTTAGAGATAACTGGTTCCCCATCGCATTCCTGCCCCCAAAGAGCCATTTTCCTTAAAGAAAATCCTCCTCTCCCACACACCCCAGTTTAAAATCACATTAGTCAGTTAACACAAAGGCTTGTGAGTCAGGTCTTCTGGGCTAAAAAAAAAAAGTAGCCAGTCAGTGAATTTCATCTGAAAAATTTGTAGACTGTTAGGAAATGCAAATTTAAAAAATGAACAAAAATTATACCAGTCAATCCCAATGACCAAACATTTACACACACACATACACACACCCACACACACCCACACCCACCCACCACACTTCTTTCTCATTCACATATTCCTTCAAGAAACAAAAGATCTGTTTGTTTGCCTTTTCATCCTCCCTTCAGATCCCATCTCTCCTTCCCTCCCTCCTTCTGTCTTTCCCATGCCTAACATTACACAGTCTTGCATGCTTAGTTTACAGCCCCTCTTCTAGCTGCCCCTGATGGGACTCGGCACAGGATTAATGCCCCCTAAGTAGCTAAGTTCAGAAGGAATAATTGATTCAGGTTTGAAAGTGTAAGCACAATCAATTAAATTCAAACAGAGTTATTGACCGAGAGATTTAATGCTTTAATTAAAAAAAAAAAAAGACAACTAGCATTTCCAAAGCTGCTGGCCTTAATAGCAACCAGGATGACAATCCATTGTGAAAAAAGAAGGGAGATGGGAATTCTCAGCACACTGCATAGAGGTAGGGGTAGGGAAGAAAAAGGGAAAGAAGCAGAAGCTGAAGTTTTATCACAGATCCCCAAAGAAGGATATACTCCGAGAGGAGAAAAAAAAAAAAAGATGAGGATACCAAAGATACCAAAAAGGCAACACCACGTGTCTTCTTCGCTCTTTCAAATTACATTTCCTTTGCCTTTAAAATTTTGGTTAAACAACAGCAATAATTTAAAAAACCTTTAAAAATGAAATAAAACCCAATGTAAATTTTCAAGAAAAGAAAGTCCTAAACAACTGCTTTTGATTGATGTTGAAGTTCAGGGTATACACCATCTTTCTCAAAAGTCGAGAAATGTTTTCTTTCATATTTTGAACTCCTATATAAGGTCTGTTCTACTGATAGCTCTTTCTTCCCAGTTTGACACAATTACTTTAGCAAAGGAAAAAAACATTCTATATGTTCACCTTTGGTACTAGAAATTACAAGTTTATTCATAAAAAACTTTAAAAAATGTTTTCCCCGAGCCGTCTATTTGCAGTCATGCCAAATGCCCAAAGCAACACACTAGCTCCATCGAGCTATGAGCTTCAAAGCAAAAATGCTATATGTTCATTTTCTACACATATTAGAAAACAGATTCAACCTGTTTCAAAGTCTACATTTTTTTTAATCTTTTAAATTGAAATGAAATGAATTGACCACCTTCCTCACGAAGTGAAATTTTCTTTACTCCATGGTACCGTTCATAAAGTTAACATGAATAAATGAAAAAGGAAAGGTATGAAAGTACAGATATTCTACTTCCAAGTTGTCAAAGGGTTCTTACCAGCCAAGAGGTGGGGTAATCTGTCCTACACCACTTGGAGACAGGGGATAAAAGGTAGGGATATCAGGAGCTGGAGGATGTCTGGACATGCCTGTTAAGAAGAACAGAGGAGAGGTAAATTTTTAGATCCAACAGGCCACTGGGTGAAGAGATGAATACAAAAAGAAATAAAATGCCTTATGCTTTAATCAAGAGATGGAATCAAATTGTTTTTATTGTGTAAATTTGGAAGAAGTTGTAAGGAAAGCACTTTGTAAATGACTGTATAAACATGAACTACTATTACTGTTACTGCTATTATGAATATTATTATCCTTACTTCAAAGGGATTTGAATTCTAGGGAAAAAAACTTTTTCACTAACACAATATATTTTAGTTATTCAGTTACAGAATTTACTTTTTTTTGAGGAATCGGTGAAAGCACAAATGTATCATTAACTCAAATGGATCAAATCTGATTTTAGGAAGATGCTATTTCTTCCATTTTATTTCCTTTTAGCTAAGAAAAGGCTATACAACTCTCCTGATGTGTAACATAAAACCAAGAGAGAACTGATGACAGAGGCTGTGGGATTAGATAGGCACCTACTTTTACCCATTTTAACGGGCTCCCTCATGGATAAGATTTGGAAAATTTGCTACCAGAGGATCAGTACTTAATTAGGAATCATCTTCAGTCTTATAATGGTCACACTTGATATGATTCATTGGGTTTCTGACTCACTTCATCTTCAGCTAAGCTCTGCATAGCAAGTTGAGACCTCTGGGCGTCAAGGTCACTCTGTCCCATGTCAGTTACATTTCATCAAAAGGCAATGTCCCACTAGAAATGTTCATCTTCCCAGCCACAGAGTGCCCTTTCACTGTAAAAAGCACCTCAAGATTAGACCTAATCCTAGTCCCAGATGACTGTTCTTTGCTCGTGTTTTACCTAAGACGGTCTATGAGAGTAAAAGGAATAAGGGAGAGAGCCCCACGAGCAAGCCTATAAAAAGCTGTCATTTAATATGTTTGGGGAAGTAGAGCTTAGGATGGGAAAAGCCATTAAGGCTTCTTAACACATTACATCAGCTCCTTTAAAGGGTTATTTCAATATTTATGCTCACATTCTGGAGGTGTGAAAACTAAAGAGACATACACAGGGGAGGCTGAAATGGTACTAAGAGAATAGATAGCTGGTATGTGTGTGGTACCGGTAGACTGAGTATACATCATGGATATATATGACATTTACTTTCCATGCAAAATTCCATTGATGGCACCTGGATTTTAGGAGATATGAAAAATCTTGTCATTTAAAATGGAATTTTCCAAAAAGGGAACACCAGTGTTGCTTATTCAGATTTGACAGATAAAGAGCTAATGGCCAGCATTTATACACCTCCGTATGTTTTGAAACTTTATATATATAATCTCACCTGTTCCTCACAACAACTCCATGAAATAAGTGTTATTATTAGCATCATTTTACAGATGAGGAACTTGTCTAGGGTTACATAGCTAGTCAGTATCCAAAGCAGGTGTTCCTGATTCCAAGTCCTGAATTGCTAGCTACCTGAAACAGTAGGATGTATAAAAAGGGGGAAAAGGCTAATGGGAACAAGAAACATCCAAGACTGAGTTGTTGATATGATATAAGCATTTACCACATGCTAGGCAGGGGCAGCTAGATGGCACAGTGAGTAGAGTGTCAGGCCTGGAGTCAAGAAGACCTGAGTTCTAATCTGGCCTCAGATACTAGCTATGTGTCCCTGTGCAAGCCACTTAACCCTGTTTGCCTCAGTTTCCTTATCTGTAAAATGAGCCGGAGAAGGAAATGGCAAACCACTCTAGTACCTTTGCCAAGAAAACTCCAAATGGGGATCACAAAGAGTCAGATGTGACTGAACACCACCACCACCACCACCACCACACGCCAGGTGTGTCTTACTTAGTACCCAGGTAAGCAAGTTGGTGGTGGTCCAGTCATTTTCAATTCCATGACTACATTTGGGGTTTTCTTGGCAAAGATATGGAGTGGGCTGCCATTTCCTTTAGGGCAGCTCTTATCTTCAGGCAGACTTTCCATGCATCAAGATAAAATCTAGCTCTCTACTTACCCCTTGTTCTTATCTTTTCCCTCTTGGGTCAACCAGGACAAGCCTAATCTTCCTTTCACTTGATAGCCTTTTCAAATATTTGCAGACAACTATCAAGTTTCCCCTTCAGTCTACTCTTTGCCGTGCTACATACACATGTACAGGCCCTTCAAGTCCTCTTCTGACTGGCACAGCCACCCTCCTTGGGATCAAGTCTGGTTCACTAATATCCTTCTCAAAATGTGGTACCAGAATACACCAAGTGTTCCTGATTAGGTGGATAGAGAGACCACTCAGGAAGAACTGAAACCTTTGCCTTCAACCCTTAATGGTTGTGTGACTCTGGCCAAGTCACACAACCTGGCTGCCTCCATTTTCTCAACTGCAAAATGGGATAAGAGTAGCACCCCCTTCTCAAGGATATTGTAGACTAGAGAGTCTTTTTTTGGACCCATTTTTTAATCCCTTCTCAGAATAATGGTTTTAAAAGCATAGAATACAATAGGGTTACAAAGGAAACCAGTTATATTGAAACCAAGATGTATTTTTTCTCTCATCCACGATCAGGAACCCTTAGCCCAGGCTAAGAATTCCCTTTTGTGGAGGAGGTTCCTGTTCTAGAGCACCACAAAAGCCCCTTTGATGCTGAGAGTCTACTGAAGAACATACACTGACAGATCTGTGGTCTTATCACTATGGCTAGTCCTGCCACTGATCTAGAACAATGGTACCAAACCCAAGTAGAGAGAGATGGGGGCCACTAAACCATATCTAAGGATCCTTGCAGCCTACACATGGACCAGAAAAACCACAATGGTCCATTATATTTTAATTTATTTTGTTAACTACTTCCCAATTACATTTGATTCAGATTGCATTTGGAAGTGTTGAAGCCACCTCACATTTGACACATTTGATTGAGATCACAACCCTAAAGTGAGACTCTGTTGTCAGAGGCAGCTAGGTGATGAGATGGATAGAATGTAGGGCCAGGGGTCAGGACGATCTAAATTCAAATCCTGCCTCGGCCACTTCCTGTGTGACCCTGGATAAATCACATAATCTGTCTGCTTCCACTGAATAGCTATTGTGAAGAGCAAATGAAATCATGTTTTTAAAGAGCTTCAGAATGCCTGGCACATAGTAGGTGCTTAATAAATGCTTGTTTTCTTCCTTTGGACAAACTGGCCTGGAATAGGGAGCTGAAAACAATTACGAAATCATGGGCTATCCAAAGTTATGGCTGTTGGAGACAAAGAGGGTCAGAGAGGCTGTAGGAGTGGGCCTCAAATCAACTTCCAGAGGAAATGGGAAGTGTAGATTGACAATTGAAAATCTTATTCAGGATGAGACACGTGGTTCTGGGTTCGGACTCAAGCATGTGTGATGTTGCAGCTCCCGCCTTTGAACAGCCAGGGTCCTTTCAACAGTGGCCAGTGTTTGACTCTACAAAATCAGGAGTAAAAAGTGTCCAATTTCAATATACTTGGAGATGCATGGCTCAGTCAACGTGGCAACTTCCTCCACTGAAACTGATTAGAAGCCCTTCATGCTTTAACAGAGCATCTTAACAAGTTTCTGGGGCCAAAAAGAAAAAAAAAGCATCAGCTGCCAGAAATCTGCCTCTCTAAATGTTGCTAGACTGGGTCCCAGACGACAGCTGACGCTTCACTGCTCTACCTTTGGGGCCCCCTCAAAGCCGAGGTGAAGGGCAGGATCTTTGGGCTTAAAAACAATGAACACAAACAAACTGGAAATGGGAGTAGGGTGGTATTTCTCTGAATCCAATTTGTTGCAAGGCTGTCCAATCTAGATAGGAAAGTAAATCCACTCCAGTACCCATGCACTGAGGACAAGGCAGGATCATCTGTCTCTACAGAGATGCACACTGGCAACATTGAACCTGTTGGGTTTAAAGTCCATGAAAGTGACTGCTTTTTGTGTGCGTTTAAAGTGGCCTTCAATGTGTCCCCACTTCTGCTCCTAGACACCTTTGCTTCCAAGTTTACTGTCCATTGTTTCCCTAAATACACTTTGGATTGTGCCAAACTGACTGCTGGCTCACCACTGCTCATCCACACTGTTCCATCTCCTCTCACCATACTGTTCTACAGCCTGTCTGTTCCATGTCCTCCCATTTACCTTAGCAGAATCCTTAGCTTCTTTCAAAACTCAGTTTCAGTATGATTTCTCATAGAAGTCTTTTCTGATCCTTCAAGTTGCCACTGTTTCCCCTTACCCTTAATGGTTTCCTGTTCCGTAGGTTAAAATATAACCACCTTGGGGCAGCTAGGTGGCACACTGGATAAAGAACCAGCCCTGGATTCAGAAGTACCTGAGTTCAAATCCGGCCTCAGACACTTGACATTTACTAGCTGTGTGACCTTGGGCAAGTCACTTAACCCCCATTGCCCCACAAAAAAAAAAAATTAAAATATAACCTCCTTAACCCAGCATCCAGAATCTCCCAAAATTTGGCACTAACCTATCTTTACAGGTTTTTCCCCACATTCTTTTTCTTCATATACACTCCAATCCAGCCAAATTGGAATTCCACAACCTTGTTCTGAACCTTCCCATCTCTATGAAATTGTATGGGTTTCCCATCACACATGGGGAGCACTCTCTTCTGTAGGAGATCTTCTCTTTCTTCAAGGCCCAGCCACTTATTCCATAAAGTCCTTCCTGATTCTCCCTCTGTGAAGTGTCCTCTCCCATCTGTGCACAAACAGCATCCTATGTCTTATAGGCTACATAAAGACAAGGAGTGTGTCATTTTCACTTTTGGAATCCCACAGAACCTTGCGCACAGACCAGCTCCACTGGCTATCATGCAGTATCTTTCCTTCTCAGCTAAACGCCTGGAAAAAGCCATCTACTCTGGGCACGGCCGCCTCCTCTCCTACACTCTGCAATGCGGCTTCCAGCCTCATCATCCAAATGCAACTGTCCTCTCCGAAACCATCGATGACCTCCTGATTATTTCCTGTCTTCACATATTTCATCCCATGTATGCAATGATCTGAAGGCCTGCCTTGCTCTATATCTATATCGACTGGGGCCTTTTCCCTGGCTCTCCCACATGCCCAGAAGGCCTCCCCTTCTCACCTCTGCCTCCAGGCTTCCCTCAAATCTCACCTCAAAGCCCGCCTTAGGTAAGGGCCTTTCTGTGCTCTAATGTCAGCGCATTGTCACATCCCGGTACCAGGAGCGTTCTTCTGCTTCACTTTCTGCCTCTTTCTTGGATTCCTTAAAGACTGGCTCAAACTCCACAATTCCCCCAGAAGCCTTTTCTGGTCTCCCTAATTGTCATCTCCTATTAGGAGGTGAGATCCTGGGGGCAGCTAGATGGAGCAGTGGATAGAGCACTGGCCCTGGAGTTAGGAGGACCTGAGTTCAAATCCGACCTCAGACACTTAACACTTACTAGCTGTGTGACCCTGGGCAAGTCACTTAACCCCAATCGCCTCACTTTAAAAAAAAAAAAAAAGGTGAGATCCTTTAAAGTTAGGAAAGTTTTTGCCATTCTTTATAACCCCAGTGCTTCACAAACACTTCATAAATGCTTGTTGACTGACAGCTTCACTAATGTGGTGGTCAGCATCACCATAAGGCTACATCAGATAGGTACCAACACCCTGCTCACTGGATGGTTCACTGGAGCGAATCTCAATCTGTCCATATATAGAAATTTATACACAATTCTACTGAATCCCAGACTGTGAAGCCCAGGTTGAATTCTTAGCATAAGAAAGTAACATTATTAGTAATAGAATGAAAGGCACCATAGAGAACTAATGTCTGGGTTAGCAAGATTTAGGTTCAAATCTTGCCTCTTGATATCTTTTTTTTTTTTTTTTTTTTTTTGCCTTATCTACAAGTCTCTTAGACCAAAGTTGTAGAGCAGAGGGTGATCTGCTTTTGGCAATAAAGTCACAGGTCTGGTTAAAAAAAAAAAGCAATGCAATATATAGGAAGATATATGATCATTACAGTTAATAACACAAACATTTATGTCAGTTTGTATTTATAAAAAGTATGTTTCCTTCAAAAGACTTACAATTATTTTTTCATATTAAAACCTTCACTAATTCAGATGGGGAGTATAGGGGAGGACTGACTAAATTAGCTAAAATCGAGAATTCTATACTACTTTTAATGATACTAGAACCCAGTTCTGAATATGCCTTCCTCAGAAACCCTTAGTAGTTTCCTGCTGCCTATAAAATAAAACAGTCTCAGCTTATAATCTTATGCCAACCAACAATTCCAGCTTTGAGCTTCTAACTCTCATTTGCAGAATGGGATTTGGGATGTCTATAGTTTCTTATCTCACAGAGTTGTTGTGAAGATACCTGTACAATGTATGTAAAGTGCTTTGTATGCCTTAAAGTAATAAATGGATGTCAGGTTAGTATCAACAGTTACATGCTAAAATCTTTTGAAAAAACTAATAAACATTTTTTTATTTAAAGTTTTGAGTTCCAAATTCTATCTTTTTTCCCCTCCCTCCACAACCCCTTCCCTGAGGAGGTAAGCAATCAGACATAGGTTATACAGGGGCAATTATGTAAAACATTACCTTATAGTCATTTTGTATAAGAAAACTTAAATAAAAGAAAAATGAAAGAAAGTGAAAAATAGCATGCTTCAGTCTGTTCCATCAATATTAGTTCTTCCTTTGGAGGTGGATAGTACATTTCATCATTAGTCCATTGGGACTGTCTTGGATCATTATATTGATGAGAATAGTTGTCATCTTAATTCTTCATCAAACAATATTGCTGTCTCTGTGCACAATGTTCTCTTGGTTCACTCACTTCACTATACATCAATTCATGTAAGTCTTTCCAGGCCTTTCTGAAATCATCCTGCTTGTCATTTCTTATAGCACAATAATATTCCATCACCATCATATACCACAGCTTGTTTAGCCATTCCCCAATTAATGGACATTCCTTTGATTTCCAATTCTTAGCCACCACAAAAAAAG
Source organism: Dromiciops gliroides (assembly GCF_019393635.1). Lineage (NCBI taxonomy): Eukaryota > Metazoa > Chordata > Mammalia > Microbiotheria > Microbiotheriidae > Dromiciops > Dromiciops gliroides. The sequence continues at coordinate 228,417,538 of NC_057866.1, read as the reverse complement.
CTGCTATAAATATTTTTGTACAAATAGGTCTTTTTCTCTTTTGGGGGATGTCTTTGGGATATAAACCTAGTAGTGGCATTACTGCATCAAAGGGGATGCAGTTTTATAGCCCTTTGGGCATAGTTCCAAATTGCTCTCCAGAATGATTGGATTCGTTCACAACTCCAGCAACAGTGGATGTGTCTCAGTTTTCCCACGTCCCCTCCAACATCCAATATTTTCCTTTTTTGTTATATTTGCCACTCTGATAGATATCAGGTGATACCCCAGAATTGTTTTAATTTTCATTTCTCTGATCAATAGTGATCTAGAACATTTTTTCATATTATAGATAGCTTTGATTTCTTTGTCTGAAAACTGCCTGTTTATACCCTTTGACCATTTATCAACTGGGGAATGACTTATATTTTTACGAATTTGACTCGGTTCTCTATATATTTGAGGAAATGAGGCTTTTATCAGAGATACTTATTTCAAAAATTCTTTCCCAGTTTTCTGCTTCCCTTATCATCTTGGTTACATTAGTTTTGTTTGTGCAAAAACTTTTTAATTTTATATTGCTTTCTAGATCTTTGGTCCAAAATTCCTCCTCTGTTTATAAATCTGACACATAAACTATTCCACACTCTCTTAATCTGCTTATGGTATCACCCATTTTGACTTTATTTTAGTATAAGGTGTAAGATGTTGGTCTATGCCTAGTTTCTGTCATACTTTTTCCCAGTTTTCCTAGCAGTTTTTGTTCCAAGAACTTGGATCTTTGGGTTTATCATATCCTCAATTACTATACTTATTTACTGTAGTGTAATTTGTACTTATTCTATTCCATAGATCCACCTCTCTATTTCTTCATGCTAAAATCTTATGTGTTCACTATTCTCTAGTTCCACAAAATACTATTCATGCTTTCAATTTGTTTTGCTTGTTGAGTCTTCTTGGACATTTAAAGCTCTCTATATTCTGGTCCCATGTCATCTTTCCACTCATGGCTGGATCTTTACAACAGACATACCATATCCCATATTCTGTCTCCATACCTATCCACGATGCCTGGGATGATATTTCTCCTCACTTTCACCTCTTGAAATTTTACCTCTTAGCTTAAGCATCACTTTTCTGAAGGATGCCTTTCCTATTTTCCCCTAACTGCTAGTGCTTTTACCTCCAAGGTTACCTAGAATCTGCTTTGTGTATGTCTGTACATATAAAATTACGAACATTTCCTGGGAGAACATAAACTTCTAGGGCAGGAATTTAATCTACATGCATTCATTAAGGCCCTACTATGTGTTAGGGACACAAGTACAAGGAATGAAAAAAATTCCTTCTTGGAAGAAGCTTACATTCTAAAAAATGGTTCTTTGATCAGTTAATTTGCATAGCTAATGCTTTCATCAAAAATAATTCAAAGGGAAGCTTCAGTATAGGAAATTTTGTCTCTAAATAGCATTCTTTTTAAATATATATTTTTCCCTCTTAAGGGTTTTTGGTTTTGTTTGTTTGTTTTTCGAGGCAATGAGGGTTAAGTGACTTGCCCAGGGTCACACAGCTAGTAAGTGTCAAGTGTCTGAGGCTGGATTTGAACTCAGGTCCTCCTGATTCCAGGGCCAGTGCTTTATCCATTGCGCCACCTAGCTGCCCTCACATTCTTTTTAATGTTAAAAAAATTTCCTTGTACTCAAAAGATTGGGAATCACTGCCCTAGACCAGGGTTCTAGTATTTATTCAATCATGAAACCTGAAATCCATCTAACAAACATACCTCCATTTTTTAAAGGGGAACACAGCCCTAGAAAATTTAAATTATTTGTTGGTAAAAATAAAAGTGTGTTGTTAACTAATCCAAACTAAAATCTAGATTGTTCTTTTTCTTTTGGGTTCCAATTTCCAGATTAATTTTCTCCAACTATGGGCAGCAGAATTATTACGAGGCATCTTTGAATTCATATATACACTATGCACTATTCACTTTGATCTTTCATTTCAACTACTATCACGAGGAGGAGCAAGTAGAATGTCATAAAATTATATATATATATATATATATATATATATATGTGTGTGTGTGTGTGTATATATAACACATAAGATAATGTAACATATACATACAGATAGATAGATAGATAGATAGATAGATAGATAGATAGATAGATAGATAGATAGATAGAGTGTCCACATACTCAGGAGGCTGGTAATCATTGTCCTAGGGCAGAATTTCTCCAAATGTGGTCCAGAGATACTTAATGAGTCCTGAGAACCTTGCAGGGGGTTTGCAGGTCAATATTATTTTTATAATAATACTAAGATGTTTTAATTTCAAATATGGAAAATATGTATAGTTTTAATTAGATTGAGAGTTCCTTGAGAACAGGGCTATATTTTGCCTCTTTTTTAATGTCAGGTGCTTAGCAAAGTCTCTGGCACATAGTAGGCACTTAATTAATATTTTTTAATTGATCCCATATAAGCAAAAGAGCTTTGGAGTAGTGGTCTTCAATAATTTTTAAGAGCACAAAGGGATTTCAAGAACTTTAGACTACAGTTTTAGAAAACAGTTCAAGGCAGATGATAGGTGTAAAAGAGAGGAATCAAAAAATATCTTTCTGAAATTGACCACAGTAATAAAATTCATCAAATTCAAAGATACAGGTTGGATTCAAAGATTTGGAAGGGGGACAGTCTAAGGTCCACTTTTCAGAATCCTTAATTATGTCTCCACAATAAAGTCAGTTGTGTGTTAATGAAATATTTACCAAAGGATATAAAAAGGAATGAGTTTCCACATTCTCAGGTCAGTGCTGATGAATTCATTAAAAAAGGCATTGCACAAACACAGAACTAAAACAAAAGCTCAAATTGTGCACCAAATCTAAATAATTTGACAATCAATGATGAAGCAAGAATAAGTTATCAGTCAGAATTTAAGGAACATAGTGATGATGAAAATAATTGCTAGCGAAGTATTTCAGGTTTCATGAACCTCAGGACAACCTTGGAAAGTAGGTGCTGTTATTATCCCCATTTTAGGAATGAACAGCCATTATCAAAAGTGAGTTTTTATCCAGTGAGGTTGAATGCTTCCTTTGATACTGCCACAACTATTTAAGTGTTTCATCAAAAATTAATTAAACATTATTTAAAATAAAAAGATTTGAATCAGACTTGTGATTTCATTGGTGTAGGGAACTCCTAAGTATGGAAACTTCCTCTACCAATGCAAATCAATTTGAAAATTTATATTCTTAGAGAGTTGCCTGAGTTACTGGAGCAATAACTAACTCTTCCTTGGTTCTTCTTGACTCTGAGGTCTTCTTGACCTGTCTACTATTTCCACCTTACACAAAAACCAAAAGCTGATGGAAGCATCTTTTTAAGTTGGGCTAAGGTGATTGGCCTTCTTAGTCTAAGAAAGTGATTTACATAAGGTAACTAAGTGCTTTACTTTCTGTCTTATCTGAGATTACACAGGGTTTTTTTTTTTTTCTGGGGCATTATTTATTGCTTTCCAGCAGGTCTCATTTTGGTCAAAGTGAGAGGAGAAGTCGAAACCATTCAGTCAGTTTGTGATGACTGATTTTGATAGGAGGATAATGAAAACCTGGATAACTTGACAGAAATAAAACCCAACAACTTAATTTGAGCAGTTATGCTCAATCTTCCTTATTTTCTACTGAGCTTTAGAAAGGATATGATCCTTATATCACAGCCTCCACTGAAGATTCTTTCCTCTCTAACACCCCACTGGTGCTTGGAGGGTATGCCAGAAGAGAACACGTTCTGGTAGATTCTCCCAACCTGGAAAGACTCTGAGGATAGAACTAGCAATGAGTGGAAGTTATGGCTATTTGATCATCCATGTAAATGTTGCTAGAGAGAATGTAAGCTTCCTAAGGGCAGGAGTTATTTCATTTGTTTTTCTATGTGGGTGCCTGGCACATAGAAGATGCTTAACAAATGCTCATTGATTAGTTGATTAATTGCTTTAAGAGGACAAGTCTAGTGAAATTCAGAAAGTTTCCTCACCAGTTTGGTTTTGAGAGGGGCGGTGGGGATTAGTGGTGGGGTTTTTCCTGGCCACAGAAACTTTCAAAGATTACTGATCAAGTTGTAGTGGGTTAATCTGTGTTAGTGGAAGGGGTAACCACATTTGATAAAACCACAGATCCTTGAAGTACTGAATTAAGTATTTTAAAGTAAGAGTTGGTAGTAAGCTGCCAAATCCATTGGTCCAAATTTCCCTTCCTTTCCTGTTCCATTAACCTTGTTTTGATAGGAATGTTGACTATACAAGGGAGGGTAAGTGACCACAAACAGCCGTCCAAACAAAGTGTCATGAAGAATCTGGATATTGTTTTAACTATTTGTTATGTATGTTGTAGGGGAACACCTGGTTCAGTTAGAGACTGAAGCAATGAACTCTGAGATCCTTTTCAGCTTGGGGCTGTGGTGACTCCAGGATTCTATGCAAGATGAAGACAGTCTTGGCTGGAGATGTCACTACAGCCCTGTCTGTTCACAACTGAAAGGCATTCACAAACTAGTAGTTGCAATGGGTTTATACTGAGAAAAGTTATCTATTTGCCAGAACGCTACCGAGGATCAAGGGTCAGGGGAGTGACGGGTGTAGTGTGCCCATGGAGGAGACATTTTCTCTCTACACAATTAACTGGTCTATAGGGAAGATGAGACCAGCAACACTGGCCTCATTAGCACCATGCTCTAGCCAACTGAGCTAACCAACATGCTAATTAGCAAAGAAATACCCAAAAGGCAGGCAGCTGGAGAAAAGAAGAACAGAAGCAAAAGACCTAAATAATAAGTCCTTGAATAATTCAGTATTGTCTGTGCAGTCCTTGCCACCACACTGGAAGCTACATTTCATGTGGGTGGGGATCAGTGCACTAAAAGGGAATTCACAAACCCAGCATCATGTTGTTGTAGCTATTGTTATTACTAACATTATCCTCAATATAGTAGTGATAGTTACCAATAATGTTAATATTACTTTTGAAAGAGAAATTTAGAAAGGGCTTTAAATGATTGTTACCAGCTTTAAATAATCATCCTAAAAGAAGACAAGGTGGGAATATAATAGGCTGAGTGAAAATATTTTCTTTTCTTGGTCTAGATAGATGATTCTTTGCATATAGGGTGCTCCCATTGAGGGCACTCCTTCTACCAATGCAAATCTATAACCTAGAGTCTTAAGGCAGGGATTCTTAACCCAAGATCTTGTGCATGTGTTTTTTTTTTTAAAAAATGTAAATATTTTGATAACTGAATTTCAATATAATCATCTTTCTTTGAAATCCTACATATTTTATTTTATGCATTTAAAAACATTATTCTGAGAAAGGGTCCCTAGGTTTCCAGACTTTCTAAAGGGGTCATGACACAAAAAAAGGTTAAGATCCTTGCTCTTAAAAGAGTTGCTTGGGACACTGAGACAATGGTTTGCCCAGAGTCATACCATCTGTATGAGCCAGAGGTCTTCTTTCTTGACTATAAAGTCTGCTTTCTGCCCACTATGCCAACTTCCTCTTAGATCCAGGATCTAATAAATAAGTGATAATAATAATGATGATCACGATGGCTAGAATTTATATAGCACTTTGTTTTATAAATATTTTGCAAATATTACAAATATTATCTCATTTGTTCCTCACAACAAACCTGGGAGATAGGTACTATTATTATCACCATTTTACAAATGAGGAAACTGAGGCAGAGACTAAGTGACTTGCCCAGGGTCACATAGCTGAGGCAGGATTGGATTCAGAACTTCCTGATTCCACTACCTAGCTGCTTCTAACAATAACTCATATTTATATAGCCCTGGAATAGTAAAGTAGATGGGAAAAGAACAAATGTGAATAACATAGGTGGCTATTAGACACAAACTCATTGTTCTGAAGATGTTTATGATTGCCATATAATCTCAGAGCCCATTACCACCAACAGAAAAACAAACAAAACCATGGGGAAGTAATCAAACCAAGGAAGCTACTATAGCCCATCCATCACAAACAGACACTGAAAAGAGGAGGTCAAATATCCTTAATAATAAAATTTTTAAATGGAAAGGAACCTTAGATTTCTTCCCATCCCTCTTCCCCCCATTTTATAGACGAGGAAACAGAGGCTTAGACATGTAGAATGACTTGGGTGAGATCACACAAATAATCAGAGGTAGACCCAATATTGGAACCTCCTGGTGGCACAGAGCTCTTCCCACTATCCCGCACTATCACTGAGTAGCCATGGCAAATTTTCTGGGGTTTCCATTTTAATTAAAAACTTTTTTTTAAGGATAAGAAAGTCTGATGGAAACTAGCCTAGAGTTACTAACGAAAGAGAGTGTCACATCCGCACTCTTGAATTTCCATTTTTAGAATGGCGCGCATCCATTCAATCAGGTTTCCCTCCACTCCTGGAAGAGTGGGTCTAAGATGGTCAAGGGAAGGGTGAGCATGATTCTGTAAGAACCTTCACTTAGGTACATTCCAGTGCAGGAGGGCCTGGAGAGAAAGAAGTTCTCTAAGCTTTCGGGAAAGTTCATTCAAAAACCAGACCAGTTCTCGGTGGTGCACACCTCAAACAGACCGTGTGACCCTGGGCAAAGCATTGTCAGTGTCCCAGACAACTCTCTTAGTGATACCCATTAATGTGCTCTACTCAAAGAGTCAAATATGGGCTTCATTTATCTTATACTATCTACTTTGGTGTAAAATAGTAGAGACGCAGTCAGGCATCCATCCATGACTTGGTTAGGACAGAATTTAACTATCCTTTGTGGCCTCAGACAAATCCAGTCTGGATTAACAATCTAGACTTGGCAGCGACCTCAGAGGCCAGCTAGTCCAACACCCTTGTTTCATATATGAGGAAACTGAAGCCCAGAGAGGCTAAGTGACTTGCCCAAAGGCCACTGAGTTAAGTAAAGAAGCTGGTCCTCTGAGCTCTGCAACCATACGATACATTCTGTGAGTGTTTCAGTTCAGTTCTAGTAACTAACAGGTCGGGGTGGGCGGCTCCCACGGTTAGATGGTGCAGTGGATAGAGAAATGGAGTCAGAAAGACTCATCTTTCAGAGTTAAAATCTGGCATCAGATGCTTATTAGTCGTGTGACCTTGGGCAAGTCACTTCCCTTACTTCCTCAACTGTAAAATGGGCTTCTCCAGGAAATGGAAAACCACTTCATCTTTGCCAAGAAAACCCCAAAAGGGGTCATGAAAAGTCAGACACAACTGAAGCGACTGAACAACAACAACAAAATAACAGCGAGGTGGGATGAGAAAGGGTTTTAAACCATGCAAACTCTCTTAGATGTTAATGCACACATTTATAAAATAAAAGAAAGACATTTATGTCGAGAAAAATCAAATCAGTGTTAAAAATTCTCTTCTGATTCTCCTTGTTTTACTTTAGCCATACTCTGTATGTGCTGAGATATGCAGATACAATAGAGGGCGCTAAGCATGAAATCTGGGGGAGTCATTTCATAAATTGTGGTTTATGTTTAAGGAAATAAGTGATGCTGAAAGTGTTCAGCCTCTGCTTTCCTTACGTTTCTCCACCTGAAAAATAAAGCATTAAACAACCCAAAGTTGTTGTGGTTTCTCTCCCTGTCTGTCTTTTAGTTTGTTTCTCTCTCATTGACTAAATAGCTCTGGCCCTATCGCAAACATCCTTCATTTATGCATCACTTTGGGATGCAGCAAAATCATCTGCAAGATAATCCAGACGAAGGTACCCAGGGTGCTGTGGCAATGTGACTAGGACACCATGGGGAGCTTGCCAGACACACAGACTGCTCTGCTCCATGCTCCGGTTTGTGGGGAATGAGATTCAGAAGGAGGTCACTCTCACCTTGTTTGGAGTTGACGTCTGATGGGATGTGGGAAGGATGGGATCCTGGTGAAAAGTGCTCGTCGCTGTAAGTGATGAGTGGAGTGAGAGGGTGGACTGCGTGGGAGGGCTGCACCACGGGCACTTTGTTGGACTGCAAAGTAATCACAGAAACAAACGTTAATATTCCTGCCATCCTTTCCTCCCCCTCTCACACTAATCACCACACCCCACCTACTGCCTTAGCAGCGGAGGTCATCAGATGACCTGCTTGGGTCTGACAATGTGTTGCCCACCTTTGTTTAACAGAGCTGCTAAGGCCTGTGAGGTACAGCATGAGACACATCTTTTCAAAGATCAGAATCATTTTTAAGACAGCCTCTCTGTCAAGTCCGCTATTTTGTTCATTGCTATTGTTTCACAATATTCTAAAGTAATGCTCGAGTTCTTACATTTGCACCTTGAAATACTTAAATTGAGGGTGAAAACTGCAGTCGTTCAATATATGATAAAAATAGATTTAAAATTTATATAATGTGTAACATTTTAATTGTTGATTACATAATAAAATGATAACCAATATTAACAGAGTAATTAAGGTATGTGATGGAGTTTATTTATGGTCTTTCACTGCACTTTCAGTGCTTTGGAATGTTTAAAAATTACCTTAACGCCATCCTTAAAAATAACACCACCTGTGACCCTGGGCAAGTCACTTAACCCCCATTGCCCCACAAAAAAAAACCCAAAACAAAACAAAACAAAACAAAACAAAACTCAATCGTCTCTTGTCTTGCTCTTCAGTATAACACACAGACAAGGGTGGACATGGATGTCCACTCCTAAATCAAACTATGTTTGAACCCTACACACCAACACATTCTCATTTGTCAGAATTCCAAGAACTCTCTACTTTTAGAAAATCATTTGATAAAATACCACCCTAATTTGGAAGGTTCAAATGAGGCAGCAGCATGTTTTTAGAAATCTGTTAACATTTAGGCTCCAATGAATGGGGCTCTGATAATTCTGCCTGGGAGGCGCTCTCTTTTGGTTACAGAGTAACCACAAAGAAAAGATTTGCTAAAGTGAATTAGTCATGTAAACATTATTGCATGGGCATGTTTGACTTACTTAAGGGAATAAACTATTTTAAAGAAGTTTAGCACTTAAAATATTATATGCAAATAAGGTTGCTGATTAAAAGTGAGTCTTATTCATTAAAACAGCTAAGATGCGATCTCTGGTTAGTAATCCTTCTTGAGTAATTACTGAGTAAATGTGTGAAGTTGAAAGTCACAAAACTTCATTTATTGAAAATATTCCTTAATTCAGACGTTTTACTAGTTCAGACTGGCCTTCCCTACAATTAGTCTGGAGTAGCTTAGGCCTCACTGTAATGCAAAGTAAATTATGTGTGAAGTCTCTTTCTTCCCAGACAAATGATCACTAAAATACATGTCAGAGGTACTGTTTGTGCATAGGGATGCACACTTAGGAGTCATGCATCTGAAGCATGTTTATGGCTGTACCACAGTAGCTGTACCCATAACACACGCTAATTTTGCATTGGATGCCTTCTACAAATTAGGTGTGATGTTAAGAGGTACTGTGGATGAAACATGCATGACTACCCCGAGGAAAAAGAGGGGCAATTATCCGAGTAATACTTAATTCTCTTTTACAACCTATCATTACAACCTCTACCCAAGGGGGATGAAGAGGGGGAGGGGGGAAAAATCCCACGTGTGTGTGTGTGTGTGTGTGTGCGCACACTCACGCGTGCTCGAGATACACACAGAGAGAATGTGTGTGTATTTTTGAGACAATAATACAATTTGCATAGTACCTCTTCCCTCCTATTTTATAATTATCAGCTCTTCTCTAATAGCAGGACTCCAATAGTTATGCCCTTGGCATCTATGAAAGAGAGCACCATTATCAAAGCCACCCCATAATTCTCCATACACCTCAGCATAGCTATTTATATGCAGAAGAGGTTAAAAAAATGTTTCAGTGTTTTTCAATTGCTAATGATACAGTTCACCAAATACACAGAATGAGCTATTAAACACCAGGAAATAAGGACTGTGGAAATGGGGCATTCATATGAGAAAAACCTTATTAAAATGGAAACCGACACTGATCTTGGTACCCAAATGCTGATGCAAAATGGATTATGTTCCAAATGAATTTCAGAGAATAATAAAGTCTGCCCAGAGTTCAAATTCAGGAAAAAAAAAACACATGTTATTGTAATACAATGGGCCATGATAATGTCATTGGGTAGCCATGAAACCTAGACAGAGAAGAAAAAGCAATAAAATTATATATGTATATGCATATGTGTGTGTGTGTGTGTGTGTGTGTGAGAGAGAGAGAGAAAGAGAGAGAGAGAGAGAGAGAGAGAGAGAGAGAGAGAGAGAGAGAGATGCTTTTCTTGTTTTCAGAGCACTACCTTTAAGGAACTTGCATTAGCAGGCAGTATCTTCTTAATGTCTGACCTCTCCCTCCAGTCATATAGCTCAGAATCTAGTGCCATGAATTTTCGCTAAATTATGCTATCCTTGCTCTGCTCTTAATTTTACGGTTTTCAACACAGATTTGCTTTCCTGTGGGAAAGAGATAAGAACCCGAGGATTTTAATTTAAGCTCTGGCCTTGTCTTATATTTTGCAAGATGAAGAGAGAAAGCAGCACTAGTAGGTGTGTTGAAGCCAACAAGGATTATGTCCATTTCTGTGGCCAAATAATAAAAGCAATATGAAATCTTAATAATATGTGGGAGTGGAATTCTAAGGGTTCTAGCTCACCTCCTGGCATCCATCTTTGCCATTTTTATAAACTGAATAAAGTGGATTCTAGCCTACATTTTAGATGTTTAACACATCCAGTTAAGTCCAATCAGCTCCTACATTTGTGGACTTATCCCGAGATCAGCAGTTATTTTAGCAAAAAGATTGCTGTAATGTCATTTGACAAATATACATGCATACAGTGAACAAGACACTGGCAAGACTACTAGAAAGTATTTGACTCTACCCATTCATATTTGACTTCACTTTTCAAGTGATTACTGAAGGAAAAAAGCCCCTCACGACTCTAAAGAAGGGAGAAAGGCTGAAATTATTTTAATTCCCCCTCATTCATAAAATGGAAGAGTCCAAGGAGCTTTAGTTTCCTGTGAAGGTAATTTAATGCCCCTGATTTTTCAGGTAGCAATCCTAGAACAATCTTTGAAGATATAGAAGTGTTCTTTATTACTTGACTGAAGAGTCCTCAGGCATCCCAGACCCCTCTCCCCACCTGCCTCTCAGGCTCCTTTGCTTCCTTCTTTCTTTCCTCCCTTCCTCCCTTCCTTTTTTCTTTCCATTCTTGCCATGTTCCTCATTTACCGGTTCTGAGCCTGCAGGAACCAGCATCCTCCCCTTGAGGCCTGAAACACTGAGCGAAGGGCTTGGAGAGATGCCCTCGCAGCAACACCTTTCCATCTAAGACAGGTTCAGACAGTCAGCTCCTGCAATCACAACTTTGGATGGTGTGTGCTCTCCAGGCAAGAAACCTTTTATGAGCCACTCAATTCTAGTGGTAAGGAGGATGACAGCAGCTGGCATTTACACAGTGCCTTTAGGTTTTCTAAGCACTTGACAAATATTACCTCATTTGGTCCTCACAACCACCCTGGGAGTTAAGGGCTATCAAGACCTTAATTTTACAGATGAGAAAAATGAGGCAGGCAGAGTAAAGTGACTTGCCCAGGGTCACATGGCTAGTAAGTATCAGAGGTGATATGTGCATTCAGGTCTTCCCATCTCTAGGCCCAGTGGTCTATCTATGGATCCTGGGAACTGGTGGTTCAAGTCCCTGAAAAAGTAAACACTGCAAAAGAGTGAGCAATAAACACTGAGGAGACCAAAAAGGTAAATATTCGGTTTGAATGTCCACTGGACTTGGAGTTAAGATGTGGGTCCACATTCTGGCTCTATTTACAACCTGGGTGACCTCTAACAAGTCCCGGGGTTACTCTGGGTGTCAGCTTTCTGTTTTGTAAAACAAGAGGGTTGTATTAGATGGACTTGAGGTCCTTCCATCTCAATGATCCTAAATGTTCACTTTAAGCTTCTATGACTCAACCCTAATTGGGCTTTCAAGGTTCCTGAAGAACATTCCCAGAAACATGGGTGGCTCCCATCTGGGTTGTTCTATCATAGATGCGGGAAGGGACTAAACATTTATACAGCATCTATTATGTTCCAGGCAACATGCTAAGTGGTGTTTTTTCTTTTTTGGTAGGGCAATGAGGATTAAGTGACTTGCCCAAGGTCACACAGCTAGTAAGTGTCAAGTGTCTAAGGCTGGATTTGAACTCAGATCCTCCTGAATCCAGAGCCGGTACTTTATCCACTGTGCCACCTAGCTGCCCCTATGCTAAGTGCTTTTTACAAATATCTCATTTGATCTTCACAATAACTCTGCAATTTGGTACTATTGTTATTTTCGTTTTGCCATTGTGGAAATGGGGGCAAACAGGTTAGGTGACTTGTCCAAGGTCACAGAGCTAGGAAGTATCTGAGGCTGGATTTGAATTCGGGTCTTCTCTGACTCCAGGCCCCATGTTCTATCCACTCTATCACCTCGATCATAGATGAAATCATCATGTCAAACAAATAGTTTCTGTGAGGACTACATGGCTATTATTCAAACTTCAACGGATGCCAATGTCTTGGGTGCCATCCCTTCTAAAAGTCACCCCACCCTCCTAAAGCATCATTCCAAGAATTTACATAGCACTAATCGTGGTACAAGTTTTAAGAAAATGGATGTAATTCTGGCAAAGGCCAAAAAAAGCTTAGGCCCCCTACTGGCTGAGACTACCTGCCGGTTAAATAGGGTAATTGGGGGTTGGTGTGGGGATACCTGCTGGCAAGGGTCACTATTGCCCATTCTGCACATCTACAGATTTCCATTAAAACCCAAAGTGTAGACTCTGGCTGTGCATAAAGGTTTCAAATCCTTTTTCAATTGGTTGTGCATTTTACCAATAGTTATCCTGTTAATAACTGAATCCGGGGGAATTTTAACACTCCACCAACTTATTGAATTGGGAAATTCCATCTGGCCTCAATCGTTATGGTAGCATTTAACTTTTTATTAAACTCTTTAAAAGTCTAGTACTCGTGAAATAGAAAGCATGTAATTTAATACCGTGTTCCCCTCACTTCCCTGAATTTGAGCTTCACAAGCAATCTAACAATGAAGCGCAGATTTAATTTCTAGTACCAAGAGGACCTGTTGAATTCTTCCATCAAACAGAATTTCAAAGAATATTTAGTGCTAGAAATCTTGCTGAAGGTACCCCAAAATTGTGCTGCTTCTTAGTAAATCCCTCTTCTTTTGTGGTTTTTTTTGGGGGGGGAGGGGGGGAGGCAATGAGGATCAAGTGACTTGCCCAGAGTCACATAGCTAGTGTCAAGTGTCTGAGGCCGGATTTGAATTCAGGTCTTCCTGAATCCAGGGCCAGTGCTTTATGCACTGCGCCACCTAGCTGCCCCCTAGATCCCTCTTCTTAATATACACCTACTCTGGCCCCAGTCCTACTAGTCTATTGTCTGTTTCTCTTAGAGAACACTATACTTCTTGCCTCCATGCCCATGCCCAGAATGGACTTAGTCCTTACATCTACCTCTGAGAAACCCAACCTTCTTTCAAAGCTCAATTTAAGCCTACTTCCTATAAGAAGCTCAACCTGATCCCCTCATTTACTAATGTTCCCCCAAGTACTTTTTGTGCATACTGTCTTTCCCCACATCCCCAAGATGATAAACTCTTTGAAGTCTTGTTTTTAGTTTTTGTATGCTCAGCACATTAACGCAGTGCCCAATACAAGGTAGTCACTTGAAAATGCTTGCTGAATGAATAAGCATGATCACCATTTTGCCATCTGGTGAAACTGAGGCTCAGAAAGACTAAATAACTCTGTGATTCTTGGCCAAACAGCTAATAAACATCAGAGATCAGACTTGAACTTCAGACTCCTGATGCCAAACTTCCTCGTCTTTTTCTATTCTGCTACACTGATGCCCAGTATTTGAGGGAGCCCACCAGCTTAACAGGTCAGTGCTATAATTTAGCCAATGGTACAAGTGTCTACAGCCTAGCACCATCAAAAGACAACTGGAAGGGGCAGCTAGGTGGCGCAGTGGAGAGAGCACTGGCCCTGGAGTCAGGAGTACCTGAGTTCAAATCCGGCCTCAGACAGTTAACACTTACTAACTGTGTGACCCTGGGCAAGTCACTTAACCCCAATTGCCTCACTAAAAAAAAAAAAAAAGACAACTGGAACACATTTTCTTCTTACCAGCACTGATTCCTCAGGTGGGCTCTAGGCCCTGCCAGGTATGTGTGGGCAAAGTCAACGGACACTCTCAGCATCTCTGAGGGTACAATCGATCCAATCTCCCTCTGCTGTCACAAAGGCCCGCTCAGTAGTTAATATTTTCCCACAGAGCCCATCTGTTCCTCCACTCTGGCTGAAGATGAGAAGAGGAGCTTGTTCCCCCAGGCTTCATCCTGGGCCTTCTTCTCTTCTCCCTCTACACTCAGCTCCCCTAGATTCAGTGATCATCTCTATTTTGTGAGCATCTGCTGCTGATTCTCAAATCTACCTATCCTGCCCCCAGTTCCCTGCTGACCTCTAATCCCATATCTCAAACCATCTATTAAACATCTTCCATTGGATGCCCCATAGACATTTTAAATGCGACACATCCAAAACTGAACTCGTTATCTTTCCCTTAGAAATGTTCATTTAATTTCCCTATTATGGTACCACCATCCTCCCTGTCACCCTGGCTTACCACCTAGGTATCTTCCAATGGAACAGCAGAAATAACTGTTCAATGACACCCTGATAAGGAACTTGGGTTGAGGTATAAACCTACGAAATTTACGTTTGCCAAAGTTCATTCGCTGTGATGGAAGAGACCCAGTTCTGGTCAAGGAGTGATTTTCTGTGGATGGTGAGGTCCTTCAGATGCTCCTGTTTGTAGATGACATTATGCTGATTACGTCAAGCTAGAGAACACTGAAGGTAATCCTAGAAGAGATCTATAATCATACAGAGGAATTGGACCTGTCCATCCAAGGACCAAGAGGATGAAGAACACTATTTCCAGATTCCAACATGCATTTAGCACTTTGCAGAACTCATCCAATAGTATGTATGTCTGAAACAGCCACAGATGGACAAGGAACTCAGTGCTGAAAAGGAGAACAGGGAGAAGTGCTTTCAGGAAAATGCAAAGTTCCCTTATTGACTCCAACTTCCTATGAAAGAAAAGAGTCATCTTTTTAATACTATCATTTCATTGGTGTTGCTATGTGGCAGCAAGACATGGAACACTCTTGTCTCCAAAGAACTCAAGATTATTATCCCAACGGAGAAGAAAAGAACAGGATGCAAGGCAATCAGGAAATGGGAAGAATAGAAGTAAAAGATGCTATCAAGGAACCATAAAACAGGAAGAGAAGATAGGGGAGACATATGGCAAGATAAAGAGATGGCAGGTGAACAGCTAGAGTGATCTACTACTAGGGGTGCTGTTATGATATCAAGAAAAACCAAAGAAAGTGAACTTTGGGCATGACATGGGCTAGACATGCACATCGATGCACAGGAATGAATGAGATCCCATTTGCATCATTGGAGAAAACACTTGAATCAATAAGATCACAGATCCATTTGAGTATTTTGAATGTCAAATATGTACTACCAGGGATGCCTAACATAATTTTAGTTCAGAATGGTCAGAACTGAACTCGGTTTTTCCCTCAAACCCTCACTTCTTGCTAGCTTCCCTACTACTGCCAAGGATACCACCGTCTTCCCAGTTACTCCATGTATAAAACTGTAAGGTGGCATAGTGTGTAGAGTGGTGAGTCTGCAGTCAAGATGACCCGAGTTCAGATCCAGCCTCAAACACATCCTAGCTGTGTGACATTTGTGGATTTCCAAGCTATAAATGAAAATTTAATAATCCCACCGTCTCTAGCAGATCCCTGATGACACCCAATCATGGATCCAGACCAAAATGGAAATCTACTTGGTCAATTCTTCTCCATAACAAAGCACGGTCAGGAAAGATAGGATATGAAAGGACACCCTGAGTAACTTACTTTTTTTGTCTGCTTCATTTTCCTCATCTGTAGAATGGGGATAATAATATGACCATCTCCCATGGTGGTTGTAAGGATCAAATGAGATCATATTTGTAGAGTGCTTTACCAACCTTAATGTGCTACATAAAAGCTAACAAGAATTGTTATTATCACCAGCCTCACAGAGTTGTTCTGAAGATCAAATGAGGTGATGGGATTTGAGAGTTCTGTGAACTTTAAGTGTTATATCAATGAAATCTTATTATTGATTATTACCAAGAAGGAAGAGCCCAAACCCCTATTGAAGAGTGCTTGGGGGTTCTTTCCTGACTGTGCTTTGTTATGGAGAAGAATTGACCAAGTAAGTTTTGGTTTTGGTCTGGATCCATGATCAGGTGTCATCAGGGATCTTCTAGAGGCAATTAGGATTATTAAATTTTCATTTACAGCTTGGAAATTCACAAATGTCACATACAAATCAGAGGTAATTTTGCTGTTTGTTGATAGTCCAGATTTAAGATGGTGATGGAGAAAATGTTTTTAATGCATATTAAACTTAAAAGTGTGCCATGAATTTCTTTTGGAGGGGTATCCAGTTGTTAAACAGTTACCAGCATACCAATGGGGGTTGGAAACTCCTGATGAAGAAATCCCATCACAGGTTGGTAACTGTTATGCAACAAATTACTAATTCACTTAAGTTCCTAAAAATGCCTGATATGTAACTGAAAGAGCACTTTGGTTCATGTTTTCCCTCTGTCTTTACCTCACAGTTATTTCTAGGGGGAAAAATTACTCCCCCTTCACCCCAGACTGAACCCTCCCTTTTTAACAACAACAAAAATAATTTAGTAAAAACATCTCATATAGTAACCATATCTGATAACAATAGCAGTTCAAATTTATACAACACTTTGAGTTTTGTTTTGTTTTGTTTTTTTGGCGAGGCAATTGGGGTTAAGTGACTTGCCCAGGGTTACACAGCTAGTAAGTGTCAAGCCTCTGAGGCCAGATTTGAACCGAGGTCCTCCTGACTCCAGGGCTGGTGCTCTATCCACTGTGCTACCTAGCTGCTCCGCACTTTGAGGGTTTTTTTTTTTTTTTTTGGTGAGGCAATTGGGGTTAAGTGACTTGCCCAGGGTCACACAGCTAGTAAGTGTTAAGTGTCTGAGGCCGGATTTGAACTCAGGTACTCCTGACTCCAGGGCCGGTGCTCTATCCACTCACACTTTGAGTTTTGAAAAGTGTATGACACGTTACGTCATTTGATCCTCACAACAACTCTGCAGATTACAGATGAGGTAACCAAAGCAAACCAGATTAAGTGATTTTCCCAGAGTCACACAGCTAGCAAATTTCTGAGGCAAGATTCAATTCAGTTCTTTCTGACTCCAAGGACAGTGTTCTATTTCACCACCCAGCTGCAATATTCTGTCCCGTAATCAGGACATCATAATTCCTGTTCAATCTGGGAATGGGGTGAGATTGTCTGAACAGAATTGGTTGTGTCATTTCTCAACAACCTTCTTCTGAATATCTGAGAAGAAGAAAATCCAAAATGAACATTGGAAATCATTGCCAGTTTCATATATATGAAAGCTTGTTATACATTGTCTTCTGAGAGTAGGGAGAAAAACTCACAATATAATAATGAAGACAAAAACCTCAGATTAAGAGAAAGCTAAATAATGTGTCTTCCTTCTTGTTATTGTGAATGCCAACTATACTTGTTTAAAAAGATGCAGATGATATACAAAATGTTATCACTTAGTATTGTAATTATCCATGGGATTAATCCTACTCACACCAGAAAACTCTAAGGGTGAGTTTTGTATGTGTTTTCCCTTTTCTTTTCTAACCAGAGGGTATGACTTCAGGATTGCTTATATTCATATATAATCAAAGTTGACAAGAATTGCAGTTCAGAGAGAAATGAATAAAGAGGATGAATTAGAACATCTCCATTGTCTCCCTCCTTCCAACATCTAAGAAAATAGGGAGAATTATGATTAGAATGAGTTCCAGGTCAATTCTAAGGTCAGAGCTAATAGAATTTACAAAAGACTGTGTAACTGGACAGAATTGGCATCCCCTAATTTTGAGATGGACAGTGAAAGGCAAACTATAGCTTTAATGATGGGGATTGGAGGATTGACTTTTAAAGTATAATCCCTAAGTCACAAAATGATACGCAGCCTTCCAAGGTTTTCTTTTTTAGGTCATGTGTGTTTAACAAAGGGAACTCTCAAGAGTCTTAGAATCTTGCCATTTATTAATTACTGAGAGTGTAAGGGATGGCTTCATGCTACTATGGCAGGGAGCATAGCAGAGAAAGGAAGCCAAGGAGGGAAGGGATAGGTAAGAGTGGTGGGGAATGAAGATAATGGAGATGGTGGTTCTTCTAAGGATAGTCTGCTGATAGAGGGGAAGGGGGACAAGTCTCAAGTTACAACGTCATGTTATTCCTATGGTTTCTTAACAACCTTCTCTCCTCCTCTAACCAAAAAGTATTGTAGGCTGTGTACCTCTTTTAGCTGTTGTTATTTGTTATTTTTTCTTTTCATCAAAAAGAGTCAAGAAAATTATATATATATATAATTTATAGAGAGGCAGTATCTGCAAGGGTTAAAGAGAACCTAGATAAGAAAGGGAGGATTCAAGAGGAGAATCATAGATTTGTAGCTAGAAGAGGTTTGTTGGATGTCTTGTCCAGCATTATTTCAACATTATTAAAATGGACATTTATATATACAGAGTAGGCCAGAAAAAATAGAACAAAAAACCTGAGAGTCTATTCTACAGTGTTTTTAAAAAATTATGTAATTTCAGCATGTAACTTTCAAAATTGTTCCACTTGTCTTATTCTTACATTTCCTTCTTTTCTACTTTAGTGACTTTCATTTTTTTTCTATTTTTCCATTTATCTTTTTATTGTTTGGCTACTATATTGCTAGCTCTATTCACTCTTTCACCACCTCTCATCAAATTGAATAAAACAGAAAGAAAAAAGCCCCCTTGTAACAAATATAGATAGTCAAGAAAAATACATTCCCACAATGGCCTTGCCAAACTATCTATCTCTCATTCAACATCTTGACACCATCACTTAAGCAAAGACGCAGATGCTTCATCATTGGTCTGCAAGAATCATGGCTGGTCACTGCATGGATCAGAGATGCTTCATTTTTCTAAATTTTTTGTTTTTACAATGTTGTTACTACATAAATTGTTCTCCTGGTTCTGTTCACTTCACTCTACATTCGTGCATTCAGGTCTATAACAAATTTCTCTGAAAACCATTCCTTTCGTTATTTCTTATGGTTTCTCATTACTATATTCATATACCGTAATTTGTTTGGGGATCCCCCAATTAATAAATATATTTCCTTAGTTTCCACTTCTTTGGTGTAACAAAAAGCTCCTAGAAATATATTTTTTTGTATCTATGGGTCCTTTCCCCCTTTCTTTGGCCTCCTCGGAGTATGGGTCTACTGGAATTAACGCTAAATCCAAAGCTAGACACAGCTCAGTCATTTGGTGGGGCATAACTCTACACTGTTTTCCAAATGCCTAGACCAATTCATAGCTCACTAAAGGCATAGAAGTTGGCCTTGTTTTCTACAGCCCCTCCAACAATTGCCATTTTTCCTTTTTTTGTCATATTTGTCCTTCTTATAAGTCACGTCTTTTGATGTAAGCTCAGGGTTGCTTTAATTTGAATTCCTCTAATTATTTTGGAGCATTTGGTTGTTTATATCTAGGATTTCTTCCTTTGAAAAATGCCTGTTCACATCCTTTGACATTTTGATTTCTTGGTGAATATCTTGGATATTACTTTTTGGAGATAAATCTTCTGTAAAGATTTCTTTCCCAGCTAATTATTTCCCTTCTAATTTTAACTGCATTCATTTCATTGGTGCAAAACCTTTTTACATTTTATGTAATCCAAATGGTCCTTTTTATCTTCTGCGATCCTTTCTATAGATAGTTTGGTTAGAAATGCCTCCATAGTTTCTAATGACATTTTCTTCCTTGTTCCTCTAATTTCTTTATGAGTGGACTTCTTATATCAAAGTCAAATATTCATTTTAATCTCTTCTTGGTATATGATACTGGATTATACCTGATGTCTGTCGATCTGTCTGCCTTCTCAACCTCCTCATTTTTTTAGAGAT